>NC_081146.1:28104779-28329896 GCF_958295425.1 Solea solea | reverse complement strand
AAACCCAACCCAACCCTAACCCAACCCCTTACCCTAACCCTACCCCTAAACCCTAACCCTACCCCAACCCCTAACCCAACCCTAACCCTAACCCTAACCCTAACCCAACCCTAACCCTACCCCTAACCCTACCCAAACCCTTACCCTAACCCTACCCTAACCCTAACCCTAACCCTTACCCAACCCTTACCCTAACCCTTACCCTAACCCTTACCAACCCTTACCCTAACCCTAACCCTTACCCTAACCCTAACCCTAACCCTACCCTACCCTAACCCTAACCCTTACCCTACCCTAACCCTTACCCTAACCCTAACCCAACCCTAACCCCAACCCTTACCCAAACCCTACCCTAACCCTAACCCTAACCCAACCCTACCCTTACCCTAACCCTAACCCCTACCCTAACCCCTAACCCTAACCCAACCTACCCTAACCCTAACCCTAACCCCAACCCTAACCCTAACCCCTAACCCTACCCCTTACCCTAACCCTAACCCTAACCCACCCTAACCCTAACCCTACCCCTTACCCCTACCCTACCCTTACCCTAACCCTAACCCTACCCTAACCCTACCCTACCCTAACCCTACCCTAACCCTACCCTAACCCTAACCCAACCCTACCCTACCCTAACCCTTACCCCCTACCCTACCCTAACCCTAACCCTAACCCAACCCTTACCCTAACCCAACCCTAACCCTACCCCTACCCTAACCCTAACCCCTAACCCTAACCCAACCCTTACCCTACCCTACCCTACCCTTACCACCCAAACCTAACCCTAACCCTAACCCTAACCCTACCCCAACCCTTACCCCAACCCTTACCCTAACCCTAACCCTACCCAACCCCTTACCCTACCCTACCCTACCCTACCCTAACCCTACCCTACCCTAACCCTTACCCTAACCCTTACCCTAACCCTAACCCAACCCTAACCCTAACCCTACCCTAACCCTACCCTAACCCTACCCTAACCCTAACCCTAACCCTAACCTTACCCTAACCCTACCCTACCCTTACCCTAACCCTACCCTAACCCTTACCCTAACCCTAACCCTAACCCTAACCCTACCCTAACCCTTACCCTACCCTAACCCTAACCCTACCCCTAACCCTAACCCTAACCCAACCCTACCCTAACCCTTACCCTAACCCTAACCCTACCCTTACCCTAACCCTTACCCTACCCTAACCCCTTACCCTTACCCTAACCCTAACCCTTACCCTAACCCTAACCCTAACCCTAACCCTAACCCTACCCTTACCCTTACCCTACCCTTACCCTAACCCTAACCCTAACCCTAACCCTTACCCTAACCCTACCCTAACCCTAACCCTTACCTACCCTAACCCTTACCCTACCCTAACCCTAACCCTAACCCTTACCCTAACCCTAACCCTAACCCTAACCCTAACCCTTACCCTAACCCTTACCCTAACCCTTACCCTAACCCTAACCCTTACCCTAACCCTTACCCTAACCCTTACCCTTACCCTAACCCTTACCCTAACCCTTACCCTAACCCTAACCCTAACCCTAACCCTTACCCTTACCCTAACCCTAACCCTTACCCTAACCCTAACCCTAACCCTTACCCTAACCCTAACCCTAACCCTTACCCTTACCCTTACCCTTACCCTAACCCTAACCCTAACCCTACCCTACCCTACCCTTACCCTAACCCTAACCTAACCCTAACCCTTACCCTACCCTAACCCTTACCCTTACCCTAACCCTTACCCTTACCCTAACCCTTACCCTTACCCTAACCTTACCCTTACCCTAACCCTACCCTAACCCTAACCCTAACCCTTACCCTAACCCTACCCTTACCCTAACCCTAACCCTAACCCTAACCCTAACCCTTACCCTTACCCTTACCCTTACCCTAACCCTAACCCTAACCCTTACCCTTACCCTTACCCTAACCCTTACCCTAACCCTTACCCTAACCCTTACCCTTACCCTAACCCTTACCCTTACCCTAACCCTTACCCTAACCCTTACCCTTACCCTAACCCTTACCCTAACCCTTACCCTAACCCTTACCCTTACCCTTACCCCTAACCCTTACCCTTACCCTAACCCTTACCCTAACCCTTACCCTTACCCTAACCCTAACCCTTACCCTAACCCTAACCCTTACCCTTACCCTTACCCTTACCCTTACCCTAACCCTTACCCCTAACCCTAACCCTTACCCTAACCCTTACCCTAACCCTTACCCTACCCTTACCCTTACCCTTACCCTAACCCTTACCCTAACCCTAACCCTAACCCTTACCCTTACCCTAACCCTAACCCTAACCCTAACCCTAACCCTTACCCTAACCCTTACCCCTAACCCTTACCCTAACCCTAACCCCTTACCCTTACCCTACTACCCTTACCCTAACCCTTACCCTTACCCTAACCCTTACCCTTACCCTTACCCTTACCCTAACCCTAACCCTACCCTAACCCTAACCCTTACCCTAACCCTAACCCTTACCCTAACCCTTACCCTAACCCTAACCCTAACCCTTACCCTTACCCTAACCCTAACCCTTACCCTAACCCTTACCCTAACCCTAACCCTAACCCTTACCCCCCTTACCCTAACCCTAACCCTTACCCTTACCCTTACCCTTACCCTTACCCTAACCCTTACCCTAACCCTAACCCTTACCCTAACCCTAACCCTTACCCTTACCCTAACCCTAACCCTTACCCTAACCCTCTTACCCTTACCCTACCCTAACCCTTACCCTAACCCTAACCCTAACCCTAACCCTTACCCTAACCCTAACCCCTAACCCTAACCCTTACCCTAACCCTTACCCCTAACCCTTACCCTAACCCTTACCCTAACCCTAACCCTAACCCTTACCCTTACCCTAACCCTAACCCTAACCCTTACCCTAACCCTACCCCCCTTACCCTTACCCTTACCCTTACCCTTACCCTACCCTTACCCTAACCCTAACCCTAACCCTAACCCTTACCCTAACCCTTACCCTTACCCTTACCCCTAACCTAACCCTAACCCTAACCCTTACCCTTACCCTAACCCTAACCCTAACCCTAACCCTTACCCTAACCCTAACCCTAACCCTAACCCTTACCCCTAACCCTAACCCTTACCCTTACCCTAACCCTTACCCTTACCCTTACCCTAACCCTTACCCTAACCCTAACCCTAACCCTTACCCTAACCCTTACCCTACCCTTACCCTTACCCTTACCCTAACCCTTACCCTCTTACCCTAACCCTTACCCTAACCCTAACCCTACCCTACCCTTACCCTTACCCTACCCTAACCCTACCCTTACCCTAACCCTAACCCTTACCCTTACCCTAACCCTAACCCTTACCCTAACCCTAACCCTTACCCTTACCCTAACCCTTACCCTAACCCTTACCCTAACCCTAACCCTTACCCTAACCCTAACCCTAACCCTAACCCTAACCCTTACCCTTACCCTTACCCTAACCCTAACCCCTAACCCTTACCCTTACCCTAACCCTAACCCTTACCCTAACCCTAACCCTAACCCTTACCCTAACCCTAACCCTTACCCTAACCCTACCCTTACCCTTACCCTAACCCTAACCCTTACCCTAACCCTAACCCTTACCCTTACCCTTACCCTTACCCTTACCCTTACCCTAACCCTTACCCTTACCCTAACCCTAACCCTTACCCTAACCCTAACCCTTACCCTTACCCTTACCCTTACCCTTACCCTTACCCTTACCCTAACCCTTACCCTTACCCTAACCCTAACCCTACCCTACCCTAACCCTTACCCTAACCCTTACCCTTACCCTAACCCTTACCCCTTACCCTAACCCTTACCCTAACCCTAACCCTAACCCTAACCCTAACCCTAACCCTAACCCTTACCCTAACCCCTAACCCTTACCCTTACCCTTACCCTAACCCTAACCCTAACCCTTACCCTAACCCTAACCCTTACCCTAACCCTACCCCTAACCCTAACCCTAACCCTTACCCTAACCCTTACCCCTAACCCTTACCCTAACCCTAACCCTAACCCTTACCCTTACCCTAACCCTACCCCTTACCCTAACCCTAACCCTAACCCTTACCCTAACCCCTTACCCTAACCCTAACCCTTACCCTTACCCTAACCCTTACCCTAACCCTTACCCTAACCCTTACCCTAACCCTTACCCTTACCCTTACCCTTACCCTACCCTTACCCTTACCCTAACCCTAACCCTTACCCTAACCCTAACCCTAACCCTAACCCTTACCCTTACCCTAACCCTAACCCTTACCCTAACCCTTACCCTAACCCTTACCCTAACCCTAACCCTAACCCTTACCCTAACCCTTACCCTAACCCTAACCCTAACCCTAACCCTTACCCTAACCCTAACCCTTACCCTAACCCTAACCCTACCCTTACCCTAACCCTTACCCCCTTACCCTAACCCTTACCCCTAACCCTAACCCTAACCCTTACCCTAACCCTTACCCCTAACCCTTACCCTTACCCTAACCCTTACCCTTACCCTAACCCTTACCCTAACCCTTACCCTAACCCTAACCCTTACCCTTACCCTTACCCTTACCCTTACCCTAACCCTTACCCTTACCCTAACCCTAACCCTTACCCCTAACCCTTACCCTTACCCTAACCCTAACCCTAACCCCTAACCCTTACCCTAACCCTAACCCTAACCCTTACCCTTACCCCTTACCCTAACCCTAACCCTAACCCTTACCCTTACCCTTACCCTAACCCTTACCCTACCCTTACCCTACCCTTACCCTACCCTAACCCTAACCCTTACCCCTAACCCTTACCCTAACCCTTACCCTAACCCTTACCCTTACCCTAACCCTAACCCTAACCCCTAACCCTAACCCTAACCCTAACCCTAACCCTAACCCTAACCCTACCCTAACCCTAACCCTAACCCTAACCCTAACCCTAACCCTAACCCTAACCCTAACCCTAACCCTAACCCTTACCCTAACCCTAACCCTTACCCTAACCCTAACCCTAACCCTTACCCTAACCCTAACCCTAACCCTTACCCTACCCTTACCCTAACCCTTACCCTAACCCTTACCCTAACCCTTACCCTAACCCTTACCCTAACCCTAACCCTTACCCTAACCCTAACCCTAACCCTAACCCTAACCCTAACCCTAACCCTAACCCTTACCCTAACCCTTACCCTAACCCCTAACCCTAACCCTAACCCTTACCCTAACCCTTACCCTTACCCTAACCCTAACCCTAACCCTTACCCTTACCCTAACCCTAACCCTAACCCTACCCTACCTTACCCTAACCCTAACCCTAACCCTAACCCTAACCCTAACCCTAACCCTTACCCTAACCCTTACCCTAACCCTAACCCTAACCCTAACCCTAACCCTAACCCTTACCCTAACCCTAACCCTTACCCTAACCCTAACCCTAACCCTAACCCTTACCCTAACCCTTACCCTTACCCTAACCCTAACCCTAACCCTAACCCTAACCCTAACCCTAACCCTAACCCTAACCCCTTACCCTAACCCTAACCCTAACCCTAACCCTAACCCTAACCCTTACCCTAACCCTTACCCTAACCCTAACCCTAACCCTAACCCTAACCCTAACCCTAACCCTAACCCTAACCCTTACCCTAACCCTTACCCTAACCCTAACCCTAACCCTAACCCTAACCCTTACCCTTACCCTTACCCTTACCCTTACCCTAACCCTAACCCTAACCCTTACCCCCTTACCCTTACCCTAACCCTAACCCTAACCCTAACCCTAACCCTAACCCCTAACCCTTACCCTAACCCTTACCCTTACCCTAACCCTTACCCTAACCCTTACCCTAACCCTTACCCTAACCCTAACCCTAACCCTAACCCTAACCCTTACCCTTACCCTAACCCTTACCCTAACCCTAACCCTAACCCTAACCCTAACCCTACCCTAACCCTAACCCTTACCCTAACCCTTACCCTTACCCTAACCCTAACCCTAACCCTTACCCTAACCCTAACCCTTACCCTTACCCTAACCCTTACCCTAACCCTAACCCTAACCCTAACCCTAACCCTAACCCTAACCCTTACCCTAACCCTACCCTTACCCCTAACCCTTACCCTAACCCTTACCCTAACCCTAACCCTTACCCTAACCCTTACCCTTACCCTAACCCTAACCCTAACCCTAACCCTAACCCTTACCCTAACCCTAACCCTTACCTTACCCTTACCCTTACCCTAACCCTTACCCTAACCCTAACCCTAACCCTAACCCTAACCCTAACCCTTACCCTAACCCTAACCCTTACCCTAACCCTAACCCTTACCCTTACCCTTACCCTTACCCTAACCCTAACCCTAACCCTAACCCTTACCCTAACCCTAACCCTAACCCTAACCCTAACCCTAACCCTAACCCTTACCCTTACCCTAACCCTAACCCTTACCCCCTTACCCTAACCCTTACCCCCTAACCCTAACCCTAACCCTAACCCTACCCCTAACCCTAACCCTAACCCTAACCCTAACCCTAACCCTAACCCTTACCCTAACCCTAACCCTTACCCCCTTACCCTTACCCTTACCCTAACCCTTACCCTAACCCTTACCCTAACCCTTTACCCTAACCCTAACCCTAACCCTAACCCTAACCCTAACCCTAACCCTAACCCTAACCCTAACCCTAACCCTAACCCTTACCCTAACCCTAACCCTAACCCTAACCCTAACCCTTACCCTTACCCTAACCCTAACCCTAACCCTAACCCTAACCCCTTACCCTAACCCTTACCCTTACCCTAACCCTAACCCTAACCCTAACCCTAACCCTAACCCTAACCCTAACCCTTACCCTAACCCTAACCCTAACCCTAACCCTAACCCTTACCCTAACCCTTACCCTAACCCTAACCCTTACCCTAACCCTTACCCTAACCCTAACCCTAACCCTAACCCTAACCCTAACCCTAACCCTTACCCTTACCCTTACCCTAACCCTTACCCTTACCCTTACCCTTACCCTTACCCTTACCCTAACCCTAACCCTTACCCTAACCCTTACCCCTTACCCTAACCCTAACCCTAACCCTAACCCTAACCCTAACCCTAACCCTTACCCTTACCCTAACCCTTACCCTAACCCTTACCCTACCCTTACCCTACCCTAACCCTTACCCTAACCCTAACCCTAACCCTAACCCTTACCCCTAACCCTTACCCTAACCCTTACCCTAACCCTAACCCTTACCCTAACCCTTACCCTAACCCTAACCCTAACCCTTACCCTACCCTTACCCTCGTTCAAAAGTTATTCGCGAAATGACCGCAAACTGGTGGTTTTCATCCCTATACCTTACCCCTAACCCTAACCCTTACCCTAACCCTTACCCTAACCCTAACCCTAACCCTAACCCTAACCCTAACCCTTACCCTAACCCTTACCCTTACCCTTACCCTTACCCTAACCCTTACCCTTACCCTAACCCTAACCCTTACCCTAACCCTAACCCTTACCCTAACCCTTACCCTTACCCTGTGGCCCAGAGACGGAGAGCCGAGAGGGCCTGGATATTTAAATTGGGCACTTTAATTCCGAATGGTCTGAATGAGGCTTGGATGTGATGTCACATAGGACTGGATGGAGTGTGCACGAATTTCATCACTGCTTCGCAGTGATGAAATTCTCCTTTCCTTCCCCTAACCCTTACCCTAACCCTAACCCTAACCCTAACCCTTACCCTAACCCTAACTCAAAAACTACACGTTTGGTCATGGGGTGTTTTAGGCTGGCTAGGTGCGGCTCCTCGAGACGCATCGTTAGACACCTACCTCGGCTTTCTAGCACCTTCCTAACTCGAGATAAGTTCAGAATGACCGAAGAATTTTCGGTCATTTTTCCATATCTCGGCTTCCTTTTGTCCCACAATCACGGGGGTTTCACCAGGGGCTCCGGAGGGTGCCTAAATGGGGGGGCGGACGTTGGTTTGGAGTCGATCCCACCCTTCGTTCAAAAGTTATTCGCGGAATGACCGCAAACTGGTGGTTTTCATCCCTATACCTGTCCCTAAATTTACCCTATCTGTCTCTGATAAAAAGAGGATCATTTTATTAAAACTACAATAATTGAGAGGATTTTAAAGCACTACATTCAATTTTGCAACAAAAAATAGGTAAACAAACCTGAAAAAGTAGGAGGACAGCTGGCCTGCATCTCCTGGCTCCTAGGTGTCTGGGGCAATCCCACTCGGGGGCGTGTCCTAGGCTCCTAAGGGTATAAGACGAGAGCTCTGCCTTCTGGAGCTCACTCGTCAAGGCTTGCGAAAAGGAAAAAAACTGTCCCTCGTTAGCAGTGACTTCAATCTTCACAACACTGTGCCGAAAAGATCCGCCTGCAGAAGACCTGTATTGGGTCGAAACGTTGCGGGTTAATGGCACTTGCATACATACACATGCACACACACACACACACACACCACACTTGTTTACCTCATTGATTTTCTTTTTCTCTGTTTTTCTCTCCTTTTTCTTCTTTATTATCATTATATATCACTAAACCTAAACATAAATATCTACCTAATAAATAATTCATATCCTTCTATTAAATAAATAAACTATTATTACATATGATACAAAGCTGCCTGTAAAAAAAACTTTTCTTTGGGAAAAAGAAACCTTGGATTAGGATTCACGATGGTCCATCCGCAGGATGAATTGTGGATGGAGGTGCGATACGGGAGGAAACGAAGGGACCCATATGCTGCCCACACAAGAGATGTGAGGTATTGGGATGTTGCTGGTCCTCGGTCTTGGGAGAGGGGGCGGGACGCCGTTCGGGGGAAGGACCGTGCTCTTTCTGCTCTGCTCCTTTACCTAACCCTTCAGAAAAAAACCAGACTGTTTTAAAGACCGGTTTGCAGAGGTCTTTAAAACAGGAGATTTTGGGTTTTCAAAGAGCACCAACTAGACATGATCACTTAGATCATTAGTAAATACAATTGATGCTGAGTATTTGTGGCATATTGGAGAAAGAAAACAATTTGTCTGCACTTTTTGGGTTACAATAAGTGAAGCTTTCAATGATTTGAAACCAAGTAAAGGGGTTTCCCTGGCAAGCCTACAGGGAGAAAGACAAGCAGACACACACAAACACACCCACTCATGCAGACGGGGAGAAACAGACAGCCATTTAACAGGAGAGGAAAAGGTAAAGGAAACAGGAGGACAGACATTGCATGTAGATGCTAACAAGCAAAAGTATTCTTATAAACAATGTGTCTTTTTCACAAATGAACTCACTTTTTGCCACATCGTTTACTTTGGTTCACACACAAACACTGACAAAGATTTATTTTCAATTCAATTTTATTTGTATAACACCAAATTATTAACTCAAGGCACAACATCATGGAGAGCAGAGAAACCCAACAGTTCACAAAATGAGCAAACAACCAGGCATCAGTCGAGAGAAAAAAACTGCCTTTTAACAGGAAGAAATCTCTGACAGAACCAGACTCAAAGATGTGCGGCCATCTGCCTCAACCGGTTGGGGTGAAAAGAAAAATGGAGGACAGGAGAGGTGGGGGACAGAAAGGGGGGAGACAAAGGACAAGGGTTAGGGAGGGAGGTAGAGACAGGAGAGAGAACAGGAGCAGAAAAACATCAACCAAAACATGTTACAGAAATGTAAAACACACAAGGGGCCCCCATTTTGTGCTGTGGAAGTGTCGATTAATGATTTTTGTATACGCTTTGTGTTGCTGTGGCAGCAACTTTGAGGTTTTAATGGCGTTGTCGCTTTGTGTAACGTTTTGTGTTGCTGTGGAAGCAACTATGAGGTTTAAATGGCGTTGTCGCTTTGTGTAACATTTTGAGTACGAGCAGACAATAATACAGATGTAAAAATGTAACATATCCTATAGATGTTTTGGAGATCTGCTAAGCGTCAAGCTCAAAACTATGTTGGGTACCCTTTCTGGAATAGAGTACAAGGAAAAAAAAAAAAAAAAAAAAACATAAAGCAGCAACAAACATCAGTCACTTGTGCCAAAGGAGGAGATTTGGATACTCACCACCATAGGTTATTCATGTATCATGGTGGCCACTGACCGGGGGGGCGGGCTTTGACACAGGTAGGTCTCTAATCTGGAATAAATTAGAAAAAGAAAAAACATCAGCAGAAAACATACCAGTCAATTAAGTCACAGTAGGAGATTGGGATACTCACCACCATAGGTTTTTTTGAAATGGTTGCTACTGACCAGAGGGGGGAGGCTTTGAAGCAAGTAGGTCTCTATTCTGGAAAAGAGTAGAAAAAAACAGCAGCAAACATCCCAGTCAATTGAGTCACTGTAAGAGATTGGGATACTCACCACCATAAATTCTTTATGTATCATGGTGGCCACTGACTGGGGGGGGCGGGCTTTGACACAGGTAGGTCTCTAATCTGGAATAGATTAGAAAAAAGAAACAGCAGCAAACATCCCAGTCATTTAAATCACAGGAGGAGATTGGTATACTCACCAACATAGGTTCTTCACGTATCATGGTGGCCACTGACTGGGGGGGCTTGGACACAAGTAGGTCTCTATTCAGAATAGATTAGAAAAAAAAGGAACAAACGGCAGCAAACATTGCAGTCATTTAAATCACAGTAGGAGATTGGGATACTCACCACCATGAATTCTTTATGTATCATGCTGGCCACTGACCAGGGGGCGGGCTTTGAGCTTGGTAGTTCTCTAATCTGGAATAGATTAGAAAAAAATAACAGCAGCAAACATCCCAGTCATTTCAGTCAAATGAGGAGATTGGGATACTCACCACCATAGGTTCTTTACGTATCATGGTGGCCACTGACAGGGGGGCGGTCTTTGACATTGGTAGGTCTCTAATCTGGAATAGATTAGAAAAAAGAACAGCAGCAAACATCCCAGTCAATTAAGTCACAGGAGGAGATTGGTATATTCACCACCATATGTTCTTCGCATATCATGTTGGTCACTGACTGGGGGGGGCTTTGACACAAGTAGGTCTCTTCTGGAAAAGAGTAGAAAAAAGTACAGCAGCAAACATCCCAGTCATTTAAATCACAGGAGGAGATTGGGATACTCACCACCATAGGTTCTTCATGTATCATAATGGCCACTGACTGGGGGGGCGGGCTTTGACATTGGTAGTTCTCTAATCTGGAATAGATTAGAAAAAAGAAAAAAATAACAGCAGCAAACATCGCAGTCATTTAAGTCACAGGAGAAGATTGGTATACTCACCACCAGAGGTTCATTATGTATCATGGTGCCAACTGACCTGGGGGGCACTTTGACACAAGTGGGTCTCTATTCTGGAATAGATTAGAAAAAATAACAGCAGCAAACATCCGAGTCATTTAAGTCACAGAAGGAGATTGGAATACTCACCACCATAAATTATTTATGTATCATGGTGGCCACTGACCGGGGGGGCGGGCTTTGACACAGGTAGGTCTCTAATCTGGAATAAATTAGAAAAAGGAAACAGCAGCAGCATACATCGCAGTCATTTAAATCACATTAGTCTGGTATGCTCGACACATAAAAGAAGGACAGAGACAACGGACGACATGTATGTGATATTTTTTTGAGAAAAGAGATTATGCTTAGTCTCTTTAGCATAACTATAGTCCGATCCAGTTCCATTGCATTGGGTCCGATCCAGTTCCATTGCATTGGGTCCCATCCAGTTGCATTGCATTGGGTCCCATCCAGTTGCATTGCATTGGGTCCCATCCAGTTCCATTGCATTGGTTCTGATCCAGTTCCATTGCATTGGTCATAAAGCAGCAACAAACATCCGTCACTTAAGCCACAGGTGGGTTTGGGGATATTTGCCACCCTTTTTCCATTCAGGTGTCGCAGATCAATTGGACAGCACCCAATACAATACATTGCAACCAATGCATTGCACCAACTCGAAAAAAATACATTGTACCCAATGCATTGCACCAACTTTTGTGTACACTTTATGTTGCTGTGGCAGCACACTCCAGGTTTTAATGGTGTTGTCGCTTTGTGTAACATTTTCAGTACGAGCAGACATTAATACAGATGTAACAATGTAACATATCGACACATAATAGGAGGACAGAGACAACGGACGACATGTACATCATATTTTTTTGAGAAAAGAGATTATGCTTAGTCTCTTTAGCATAAGTATAGTCCAATCAAGTTCCATTGCATTGGGTCCTATCCAGTTGCATTGCATTGTGTCCCATCCAGTTGCATTGCATTGGGTCCCATCCAGTTGCATTGCATTGGGTCCAATACAGTTCCATTGCATTGGGTCCGATCCAGTTCCATTGCATTGGGTCCGATCCAGTTCCATTGCATTGTGTCCGATCCAGTTCCATTGCATTGGTCATAAAGCAGCAACAAACATCCGTCACTTAAGCCACAGGTGGGTTTGGGGATATTTGCCACCCTTTTTCCATTCAGGTGTCGCAGATCAATTGGACAGCACCCAATACAATACATTTCAACCAATGCATTGCACCAACTCCAAAAAAAATACATTTCACCCAATGCATTGCACCAACTCCAAAACAATACATTGTACCCAATGCATTGCAGCAACTTTTGTGTACACTTTATGTTGCTGTGGCAGCAACCTCAAGGTTTTAATGGTGTCGTCGCTTTGTGTAACATTTTCAGTACGAGCAGACATTAATACAGATGTAACAATGTAACATATCCTATAGATGTCTTGGAGATCTGCCAAGCATTGCCTGAAGCTCAAAACCATGTTGTGTCTCCATTCTGGAATAGAGTAGAAGAAAGAACACCGACAAAGCAGCAACAAACATCAGTCACTTGTGCCACAGGAGATTGAGATACCGCCACCATAGGGTTTTTTGTCTTGGTGGCTACTGACCGTAGGGGGGGGCTTTGAAGCAAGTAGGTCTCTGTTCTGGAATAGATTAGAAAAAAGCAAAGCAGCAGCAAACATCGCAGTCATTTAAATCACAGGAGGAGATTGGGATACTCACCACCATAGGTTCTTTATGTATCATGGTGGCCACTGACCGGGGGGGCGGGTTTTGACACTGGTAGGTCTCTAATCTGGAATAGATTAGAAAAAAATCAAAGCAGCAGCAAACATCCCAGTTAATTAAATCACAGAAGGAGATTGGGATACTCACTACCATAAATTCTTTATGTATCATGCTGGCCACTGACCGGGGGCGGGCTTTGACACATGTAGTTCTCTAATCTGGAATAGATTAGAGAAAAGAAAAAATCACAGCAGGAAACATCCCAGTCATTTCTTCACAGGACGAGATTGGTATACTCACCACCATAGGTTCTTCACGTATCATGGTGGCCACTGACCGGGGGGGGGGGGGACTTTGACACAAGTGGGTCTCTATTCTGGAATAGATTAGAAAAAAGAAACACAGCAGCATACATCGCAGTCATTTAAGTCACAGGAGGAGATTGGGATACTCACCACCATACATTCTTTATGTATCATGGTGGCCACTGACCGGGGGGGCGGGCTTTGACACAGGTAGGTCTCTAATCTGGAATAGATTAGAAAAAGAAAACAGCAGCAGAAAACATCCCAGTCAATTAAGTCACTGTAGGAGATTGGGATACTCACCACCATAAATTCTTTATGTATATGGTGGCCACTGACCGGGGGGGGGGGCTTTGACACAAGTGGGTCTCTATTCTGGAATAGATTAGAAAAAAGAACAGCAGCAAACATCCCAGTCATTTAAGTCACAGAAGGAGATTGGGATACTCACCACCATACATTCTTTATGTATCATGGTGGCCACTGACCGGGGGGGCGGGCTTTGACACAGGTAGGTCTCTAATCTGGAATAGATTAGAAAAAGAAAACAGCAGCAGAAAACATCCCAGTCAATTAAGTCACTGTAGGAGATTGGGATACTCACCACCATAAATTCTTTATGTATCATGGTGGCCACTGACCGGGGGGGGGGGGGGGGGGGGGCTTTGACACAAGTGGGTCTCTATTCTGGAATAGATTAGAAAAAAGAAACACAGCAGCATACATCGCAGTCATTTAAGTCACAGGAGGAGATTGGGATACTCACCACCATAGGTTCTTTACGTATCATGGTGGCCACTGACCGGGGGGGCGGGCTTTGACACAGGTAGGTCTCTAATCTGGAATAGATTACAAAAAAGAAACAGCAGCAGCATACATCGCAGTCATTTAAGTCACATGAGGAGTCTGGTATACTCGACACATAATAGGAGGACAGAGACAACGGACGACATGTACATGCTATTTTATTGAGAAAAGAGATTATGCTTAGTCTCTTTAGCATAAGTATAGTCCAATCAAGTTCCATTGCGTTGGGTCCGATCCAGTTCCATTCCATTGTGTCCGATCCATTTCCATTGCATTGTGTCCGATCCAGTTCCATTGTGTCCGATCCAGTTCCATTGGGTCCGATCCAGTTCCATTGCATTGGGTCTGATCCAGTTCCATTGCATTGTGTCCAATCCAGTTCCATTGCATTGGGTCCCATCCAGTTCCACTGCATTGTGTCCGATCCAGTTCCATTGCATTGGGTCCGATCCAGTTCCATTTCATTGTGTCCAATCCAGTTCAATTTTCAACCAAAAAAATACATTTCACCCAATGCATTGCACCAACTCCAAAACAATACATTGTTCCCAATGCATTGCAGCAACTTTTGTGTACACTTTATGTTGCTGTGGCAGCAACCTTTAAGGTTTTAATGGTGTCGTCGCTTAGTGTAACATTTTCAGTACGAGCAGACATTAATACAGATGTAACAATGTAACCTCGAGCTCAAAACCATGTTGTGTCTCCACAAAGAACACCCACAAAGCAACAAACATCAGTCACTTGTGCCACAGGAGATTGGGATACTCACCACAATAGGTTTTTTGTCATGTTGGCTACTGATGGGGGGGGGGGCTTTGACATAAGTAGGTCTCTATTCTGGAATAGATTAAAAAAAGGAAAGCAGCAGCAAACATCGCAGTCATTTAAGTCACAGGAGGAGATTAGGATACTCACCACTATAGGTTCTTTATGTATTAAGGCCATGACATCTCGTCTCCTGTGCCTCTCTGACCTGCTGCTCTGATCTGAACATGGATGGCCTCATTAAGGAAGTTCAATATTGGTGCCAATGGTCAGCCAATCAGCAAGTTTGTGTGGGAATTGTTGGAGGGGGAAAGGGTCATTATTGATACCTTATGAAACAAGGGTAAGATATCAGTCACAGCACACTTAAGTGTATTTAAAACATTCCACAAGTGTTGACAAAAGGAAAGACAAAATAAGCAATATCAATACATAAACACATAGGTCTTCCTTAGACCAAACCTGCCTCGAGCTCCCCTGCCATCTGGGCAAGGGCCTTTTGTCAGGGGATACAGAGGTGAACCATCAGGCTTGAGGAACCGTCTGCCTGAACACCAGGTCTCGGTGTGGGGAGGCTTGGCCGACAGGGGCCCTCCAATGGTGGGTGGAGGTAAAAAACCATGTTTGGTTTTGATTCTGGACTAGAGTGACCTCTTTTACCCATTTTGTTTCACATCACATTGGGAAAAAAAACCTCAAAGGCACACTACCAAACCAAACGTAATACAATTTAACACCTCAGTCAAAAACCTGAACCCTGAATCTGTGGGGGTGGGTTAGGGTAAACAAAAAGCATCTTACCCAAGCGCAGTCTTGGCGGTAGCCCCAACTTCCAGTTTTTTTTAATCTATGCATGAAGAGACAGAAATTTGGAATTAGAAAATAAGTAAGGTAAGGTAAGAAAGCAAACATTTTTAAAAGTACCTTTACACCATGAAAGTGCAAAACAGCAATTACTGGAGTGACAAATCATTCAGTGTTACAAATACACCAGGTATAAGCACATTTCTAGGGTAAAACAAAGTACAGAGGGATATTTCACCCACCATGTGCTCCCTCCAAGCTGCTAATGCTAGCAGGTGTGAAAATCAAGGCTCTTAGAGATAAACAGTGAGCTCAACATTGCATGCATTGTGTTGGTATCTTCAAGTCCCATATTTTCAGCTGTTGGGTTAGGGTTAGCTGTAAGCTGTTAAGGTGCCGCTAGGTGTTAGCAGATCAATGAATGCAGACACAAAAGTTAGTTTACAGTAAAATAAAAGAACATTTCATTTCAAAAATGCAAGTTGAAAGAAGTCAGTCCAAAAACAACAAAACCTAAAGACACAGGCTGGAAGTGATCCTGGAAAAAATGAAAGGCAAAATAACTTAATTTACCATGGCTGGGATCAAAAGCTGAGTAATCTGCAGCAGGTGAGGGAGAGAAACCAAGTAAAGGGGTTTCCCTGGCAAGCCTACAGGGAGAAAGACAAGCAGACACACCCACAACACACCCACTAATGCAGACGGGGAAAAACAGACAGCCATTTAAGTGAAAGGGAACGGAAACCTTAGGACAGACATTGCATGTAGATCCTAACACGCAAAATTATTCTTTTAAACAATGTGTCCATTTCACAAATAAACTTTTTTTTTTGTTTTTTGCCACATCGTTTCCTTTGGTTCACACACAAACACTGACAAAGATTTATTTTCAATTCAATTTTATTTGTATAGCACTAAATCAGTATCTCAAGGCACTGTACCCAGACAACATCATGGAGAGCAGAGAAACCCAACAGTTCACAAAATGAGCAAACACCAGGCATCAGTCGAGAGAAAAAACTCCCTTTTAACAGGAAGAAATCTCTGACAGAACCAGACTCAAAGATGTACGGCCATCTGCCTCGACCGGTTGGGGTGAAAGGAAAAATAAGGGACAGAGGAGAGGTGGGGGACATTTCCACTGGACACCCAATGCATTGCACCAACTCCGATCCAGTTCCATTGCATTTTGTCCGATCCAGTTCTATTGCATTGTGTCCGATCTACTTCCATTGCATCCTGTCCGATCCAGTTCCATTGCATCGGTCACAAAGTAGCAACCAACATCCGTCACTTAAGCCACAGGTGGGTTTGGGTTTTTCATTCAGGTGTTGCAGATCCATTTCCATTGGACAGCACCCAATACAACACATTGCACCCAATGCATTGCACCAAATCCAAAACAATACATTGCACAGAAATCACACCACACAGTCACACACACTACACACAGCTAAGTGCTGTTTAAGGTCATGTTGAAAGTCACTATTTCTTTTGTGCTGCAGCACATTTGAGAAACCCCTTGAGAAACCTTGAAAACCCTTGTAAAACCGTGAAACATTAAAAACCCCTGAAATGTTTTTTTAAACCTTTAAAGCATACATTTTAAACCTGTTGCTGAAACCACATCATAGGACCTGTGATGTGGTTTCGACCATTTTATAGGGTTTAATGCCAGAGGGTGCCTCTGGCATTAAACTTATGATTCTCCTGAAGCTTTACCAATATTTTTGGAAATGTAGAAATACATGGAAGGCATTTATTTGTTCTTTCATTCATTCTATTATTTATTCATTCATTTATGTATTTTTTTATACATTTATTTATTTATAAATAAGTCAGGTTTTGTCCTCCAAACAGGTCACATCTCCACTACAAAAAAAGTACCCACTCAATGTGGGCAGAGTCATCACTGCACGGCTGCAGTGATGCACATTTGATGCACAGTGATGAACAACAACAGTGTTGCCAACTTGGCCACTTTGTCGCTAAATCTGAGAGATTCACCCTGGATTTCCACTGGACGCGGAACGGCCACGGAACGGCCGCGGAACGGCAGCCGTTGCAAATCGCTTCCATTCTAATCAATGTGAGCATTCCCACCGGCCGCGCTGCGGCGCGGATCAGCAGCGGCCCAGAAGCGGCTCGCCGCGCCGCAGCGCTATCGATAGGAATCAGTTCTATTTTTTCCGTTGCCGCTGCTGAACCTCGTAAATTTCAACAAAGCAGATCGCACAAGACAGGAAGTCCGACACAGTATCAAAGTAAAACACTTCCGCCCCCCTTTCAAAATAAAACACAATGCGCAGGTCACAACTTCACCTCAACGTTACGTCATAACCGGTGCTCCCAGGTCAACAGTCATTTGATCCGAGGGTCTCGGAGACAATGGACGACGAGAGACTGATTATGGAAGTGGAGAAATGAAAGAAGCTGTGTTGTTGTTGTTTCCTTTATACACACAGTCTATCGCGGGATCTCGCGTCCGTTCGAGATTATCGTGCGATCTTCCGTGAATACCGCTGGCTCCCAAGGCTCCGCGCCGCTGCCGTAACGCGCCCGGTGGGGATTGACGTTTGGGAGAGGACGAAGCAGAACCGCGCCGCGGCCGTTCCGCGTCCAGTGGAAATCCAGGGTTAGACACTCACCACTTCGCGTCCAGGCTGATAATGAATCGCGCATGCCCGCTGCCGCGGCAGGGATGGCGTCTGCTGAGACGCTGGTTCCGCGGCTGCTGTGCGTTTCGCGCTGCGGTTCCGGTGCCGTGCGCTGCGGCGGCGGTACGTGTCGTGACTGGGGAGCCTGGTGGTTCCGCGGCCGCGTTGCGTGTCGCACCGGAGTGTCGATATGGACTGTGCGCCCCACCGCGCGGCTTAAGTGAGGACCGACACACGCTGGGCCGAGGTGGGATCTCGGTGCTGTGGTACGTGTCACAACTGAGGAGCCTGGTGGTTCAGCGGCTGCGGTGCGCGTCGCGCCCGAGTGTGGATATGGAGTGTGCACCTGTGCGCCGCTCGGCTTAAGTTAAGACCGACACGCGCCGGGCCGCACCGCACTTCCTTGTATCTTAAAAAAAATAAAATAATGCATTTGAAATTGTATTGTAGCTTGAGCATGCGCATGAGTTTTATTTGTATTTTATTTCATAGCGCTGTCCACGGTACAACGATGACTTTGACAGTGTGTGGGTGTCACCATCCTCTTTCACTCACTTGAGCTTCACTAAAGAGTGCAGGTCGTCTCTTTTAGTTCTGCAAGGAGGAGCTGAATTCACAGTTTCTTCATGCCCGAGTGCTGCATATGTTGATGGAGACCTGTGACATAAAACACAAAGAGCTACTGAAGGTGCTACGTCTGTTTTTCACTAGACTACTCATAGATATCAGTACATCAACTGACTGTTAATGTATTATTTATTTGAACTTACAATTGTACATTTAAATTCAAATACATACACAAATATGAAAAAACTGTACACTATAGTGGCGGTGATTGACTGATCATATGTTGGGTGCACATTTAAACACAGGATCCAGGCAGCTTTCCAAGTTGCAATATTTTATTTCCAAGTAAACGGTAGTTGGTGATGAGGGGTAATGGTGGATGATTCTGTCTATATGAAAATGATAAAGTAAATATTACAATCTAGAAAGTATCAAATATACAATAAGAAATGAGGTTGTCTTAGACTTACATCAATAATACATCCACTCTTACTTTCCTCTTTAGCAAAGGATTAAACTCAGGAATCTAGTATAATGACACACAAACAATAAGTAAATCTTCAAACAATATGTAGTATCAACCAAATGAATCATTAAATGAGTGAACGTCCATAAAACTCACAGCCAGTGTCCCTTTGTTCTCATGGATTGTTTGGAGGGAAAATAGGGGGGTCAAAGGGCGGAAGGGGCGGGTTATATAGGATTAGGGGTGTGGTCCAGGTAGGTGTGGAAGTGTTGAGGCAGGTGAGGAGGAGACAGGTGATGTGGAGACTTGGGATTTTAACAAATACATGTATTTAAATACATATACAATGGCCATGCGACTTTAATATAAACCTAAAATTCGAAGGTAAAATCAACTATTAATAATAATATACAAAGTGTTTACATTAAAAACAAAGTAACACGTCAACCACAAATCTCTGGATCACACCAAGCATCTGAGAGACGTCTGAGCCAGCGGATCATTTCATCAGGACAGGCCGAGGTAACGCTGCTCTGCCCTGGGCACTGTGAGCACCGAGCGTCCGCAGAGGCGGAGCTGATCACCTCCGACAACGTACCGCGCTGAAATCAGTTCCAGGTTGGATATTCAACAGACATTCGCTCCAGATCCAACGACACCCTCCTCCTTCTTCACCCCGAGATAGGTGCACGATCACGGCTTGTTCAAAGTCCAGCCCATCGCTCTTAACAACCGTGGTCTCATTTAGGGACCATCAACGAATTACCGTTAAAAATGGATAAAAAGAAAATTATGGGAGGTACTAAAATGGAATAAAAAGAGGTGTGTCCTGACTAGGCAGTCTAGTTATATGTTGCTGCACTGATTTGGAATCTTTAGGGTCACATGGCCTGGACGCTATTGAGATAAAATGCTAATATTTGCATTAAAGAAATGATTGAAAGTAAATCAAGTATTTAAACGGGATATAAAGAGGTGTGTCCTGACTAGGCAGTCTAGTACTATGTTTGTACACTCATTTGGAGTCTTTGGGTCACATTGCATGGAAGCTATTGAGCTAAAATGCTAATATTTACATTATTAAAATTATAAAAAAAATAAATGAGGTAATTCAATATTAGTTTAATGTCATATGATCAAAATTAAAGTGTTAACGTTTGACTCTACACTTACATTCAAGTGTTAAGTGTGTTTGCGGTTTGTTTCTGTCTGGTTGTGATGACTTTCTGTTGTACTCACGCCAGTAAACCGAATCCAGTCTGGGGTTTGTAGCAGGTTTGTACTGCAGCAGGTTTGCATTGGTGCTGCAAACAGAGTGAGACACAAACATGGGACTGTGATGGTTTCATTAAAGACAAGAGATGAGAAGAAGACTGGAGTCAGTGAGAAAACAAGGAAACAAAGTAACGTCAAACTTACGTCTGTGATCTGTCAGCATCTCCTCTCCCTCTGGTGCGGCTGTCAACACAGGAGTTTAAATATTGGCACAATGGTCAGTCAATCAGGTGTGAAAGCTTGAAATGTTTGGGGCGGGGCTCTTTATTGAAAACATGTGCACTGTGACTGACTTTTTTAACAATAACTTTATTTAAAACATTCCACAAATGTTGCATTGTTCTGGGGGTCCTCTGGGTCAAATAACAACAAATGCGCACTCTCACACACTAATATATGTCAAGTCCCTCACTATGGCAAGGCTTTAGTGTGCAAAACTCCCCACTTGAAAAGGCTGCTAATTTTTCAGGAAGACTTTACAGGAATCCACTCATCACACTTGCTCTCTTTTTCTTCTTTCTTTTATTTAGAAGATTGATGCAACGTTTACAAACAGGTGAAAAACCTTTAAACACAAACAAAATACCATTTTAATAAATGAAACCGAGATAAACACACTCCAAACCTTGTAAATAATCTAACAATATCTTAATAAACAAATTAAATACAGAAATCACATGCAATATGACAGTATGGAATTTGAGTTGAACTCATGATTTTAACTATGAAATGAATTAATCATCTTTTAATGCATAACATTTTGAATTGCATTCAGCTCACATGATTTTAAGAGGAATTAGTTTTAACTATGTTTTCCAACATGGTTTTACCCACTAACATGTATAGTTTACAATCAGATCATTAAAATGACTTGCAAACAATGGACTTCAATGATGCAACAAGCTCACCGGCTGTGTCTTCCTTGAAAGCTTTGTTTTGCACAGTCTTGGTGTTTCAGTCCAATCCACCAGATCTCATTCCTCCTCTCATGCTGCTTGCTTCCACTGCTGCTTTGTAGTGATTCTGTGTGTGCGTGACTCCAAACTCACTTGATTAGTAAATCACTTCACCTGGTGCACTCAGGCTGGGAGAGGCTCCAACCTAGTGTATCAAGGCTGGAGGGGCGTGGCCCACAGCTCAACTAATATATATATATATATATATATATAGTCTATTTGTCTACGTCCTTGTCATCGTTAAGAATTGCCGTTGTATTTAATAAATATATAGACCTAAATATCTTTTTTCCAATTGTTTGTGTATTGCTTGGTCATTGTTGCTATTCTGTGTTAGTTGTTTGTAGTTTAGTGTGTTTCTGCGTTTTCACGGCAGGAATGGCGTCTGCTGAGACGCTGGTTCCACGGCCGCGGTGCGTGTCGCGCATGAGTTCATTTGTCAATGTGTGCCGTGATTTCATAGCACTGTCCACGGTGCTGAAATGAGCCTCGGTGTCGGCAGCGTCACAGGGTGACCTCATTTTATATTTCCAGATTGTGGCTATGTTTGCACTGAGTGTGTTTCTTTAATTTCAACAATGTAGCCATAATGGTCTCCAACAACGGTGAACAAAACAAATGCCACAGAAGCTGCAGTGCAAACTCCATCCACCTATAGCTGCAGAGGAAAAACTACATGTCTACTATAAACTGCTTTCTATATCCCTTCCTGGTTGGATTTAAACACACATCTGCCAATTTATTAGGTACACATTTTCTGTTTATGAACACACTGATTGAAGGAGCCAATCACATGGCAGTAAGTCATTGCATTTAGGCAGGTAGACATGATCAGGACGCCCAAATCAGGCTCAAACAGACTATCAGCATTAGGAAGAAAGGTGATTCAAGGAGCTTTTAATGTGGCATGGTTACTGGTAGTATTTTTACAAACTGCTTGCACAACCACGGTGTGAAAAACAGAAAATATCCAGTGATGCCATGTTGAGGTCAAAGATCAGAAGAAAGGCCATGATAAGAAAGCAAAAGGAACTCAAATCACCGCAACCAAAGTGTGCAGAACACCATCTGAAGGCACAACACATTGAACCTGCAGAAGACCACAGGACGTGTCACTGCCGCCACCACCATCATACCCTGTGTACTTAATAATGTGGCCAATGAAAGTAGAAAACACACAACCAGAGCTAAAACCATGCAATACTCACTTATTGACGGAACCATGTGTAGACTCTGCAGACCTGAGAAGACGCAAGTATACATCCCACAACGTTCCTTACTGTCTGCTCTTTGAAGTAGAAGAGATCCATTTCCCAGAAGAAGCAGGTCCTGGTCCACTTCAGCTTGGCCCTCCCACTGGTTGAAGGTGCGCCTGGTCCTGCTGTCATATCTTAACCCTTAAGAGTTCCTATAAATAGAGGAAGATCTGATTCAAAGCTGCTAAATCGTTCAAACTGATTAGAAATGAATAGAGCCCACGTTGCTTCCCGTCAAATCTGGCCGGTGTAGTGCCGAAAAATGACTGCCTCCGACGGGAACGCGCATCAGTTAAGAGGTAGTGAGCGTAGGTCTACTGGTAGATATAATACTGTATACAGGGTACAGCCTATAAGTCGTTGTTTGAAGGAGCGATACTGACCAAATTCATTGTACATGCACCTGTTTTCCTCGACTGCTAATGCTGAAAAGATAGAGAATGTAAGCCTTAACAATCCAGAGTTACAGGGTGCAGTCACTTCTCGGCAGGCCCTGCCGAAATGTGACAGCACCCTGTAACTCTTTATTGCAAGAAGCAATATTGACCAAATTCACTGTACATGCACCTGTTTTCCTCTACTTTCCTCTCCTCTACTGATTCTTCCAATTAGCCACTCACAGTGTGACTCCTGGCTGCTGAGTTAGTTAGCACCAGTTAGTTACTAGAAACCTAAGCCTTTTTAGATGATTTATATTAATAAAGACACCATTAAATAATGACTTAAATGTCATTAATTATTTAAATTAATAAATAGCCTTTTCAATAATTACTTACATCACATTGGTTTTCTTAGGTTACAAAATACTGACCTGGGTTTTTTTTCGTCATCACTTAGTAACAATAATAATAATAATAATAATAATAATAATAATATTCAGTGGAGCTCCACTTCAGGTTTTACTTGATACTCCTTCCAAACTAAATGTTTATTTAAAGCCCACATAGACCGGAAGCTCCAATTAACGCTGTGTTTGTGTGTGTATCTGCGTCATTACCTCGTTTATGAAACCCTAAAGTTTCAGAACAAACCGTTCAGCCACTGCTGAGAAAATAGTGTTGTATTTTTTTCCTGGGCTCTGCGAAGCGGATCGGCACTTCCTTAATTTGATGTCGTCATCAGAAATCCTCACCACTCCTCTCACCACCGTAGCGCCTCCCGGTGCGGGCACTAGTCCGGGCACATCCGGTTGCGTACATTCAACCGCAGAAGAAGAAGAACTACTCTCGTTGTAGCTGCTGAGATGCAGAGCATCCACCGTGCCAGAGGGGGAGCTGTGTATCTGAGAGCTGGCCTATCTATTACGTTACTTCCAGGTACCTGGCCAATCACAGGACAGTGGGAAAGCTCTCGTTGGCTGGCCAATCACAACACAGTCCACATTATGGGGGTGTGGTTTTGGTCTGAAACAGCGCGGCTGACGAGAGCGTCAGTGAGGAGATATTTTGATCGGCTCGTTTGCAGCGATTAGGAGGTTTTTAATCATGAAAACAAATTAATATATGTAAGTAGACCTCCATAACTAACATATATGTGTGATACAAGCATTCTATGTCACTTTTAAATATTAGTTTAAATGTCATCTGATAAAAAAGTGTTAAAGTTTGATTGTACACTTACATTTAAGTGTTAAGTGTGTTTGTTTGGATGTGATGAGTTTCTGTTGTACTCACACCAGCAAACCGAATCCAGTCCAGTGTGGATATGGACTGATTCGGATTGTGTTTCGGTGACTGACAGTATATCTGAAGGTGCTGAATTATACTCTCTAAATGAGATTAATCTTTTTTTAGATGATACCTTCGACAAGTAAGCTAGTGTGTTTGAATATTTTCCCGATGGAAAAAAAAAAATCATCGAAACAGTAAACACTCACGAGAAAAGAGCGAATAAAATATGAAGGTCTAAAGAAATAGAATAATGACCATACAAGACTGATTGTTTCATCTTTGTCTGGTTTTTTTCTTGTGTGCACACTCTCGCTCTCTATATGCACGGTTTAAAGGTGGCCTCTTTAAACATCAATGGTGATAGAAATGCGCAGAAAAGAGTTTTAATTGCTGAGGTAGCTAGACAGAAGAAATAAACTAAATGTCATATGATAAAAAAAGTGTTAAACTTTGATTGTACACTTACATTTAAGTGTTAAGTGTGTTTGTTTCTGTTTGGTTGTGATGAGTTTCTGTTGTACACACACCAGCAAACCGAATCCAGTCCGTCCATAAATACCGGGTTGGTTTTGTGGCAGGTTTGCAGCAGGTTTGCGTTGCTGCAAACCGAAAGTGAGACAAACACGTGACTGTGATCGTTTCATTAAAGACAAGAGATGAGAAGAAGACTGATGTCAGTGAGGAAACGAGGAAACAAAGTAACGTCAAACTTACATCTGTGATCTGTCAGCATCTCCTCTCCCTCTGGTGCAGCTGTCAACACAGGAGTTAGAATATTGGCACTGGTCAGCCAATCAGGGGGGTATTCCATCAAGCAGGCTAAAGGCAAAGCCAACCTAAATGGCCAAGTCTGGCTAATATGAGTGAGAGTTCGGTTCCATCAAAGAGGCTGAAATTAGCCCCAACTCAGTAACCATGGAAACTATGACTCTGGCTAAGCCTCAACCATGGCTAAACCATAAATGTGGCTCAGGTTTCCCTTCCATCAATCTGAGCCTCAACCCTGTTCCACCAAGGTGGCTAATGTGAATGCCAGCCAAGTAACCATGGTAACTTAGGCTGCCGGGCAAACCTGGTCTGTAGCAGGCTAAAAGTGAAGCTTAGCACCATCTATGATCAAAGAATGTCCAATAGACAGAAACAGAGACACACAACTGTCATGGAATGATAAAATAATATGATAAACATAAAATATATAATAAAATGTATTAAATAAATTATTTATACGAATAATTATATGTTATATACAAGTACATTAAAGAACATTATCACCAAAATAAAATATAATAAAAAATAAGACAAATAGATACAAAATTAAACTAATTAGCAATAATATAATAAAAGGAAATTTAAAGAGATCATCATTCTTTTGATGTAAGGGTTAGGGCCTCCGATTGATAGGAGATAGATGATTGATTTGCTGTCACCTGCATTCACTTACTGTAATAGGGGTCCTCGTCTCCATTGAATTGCTTGATTTTGACAAGACGGATCAGAGAGGACTCAGACGCAGAGGCCTTTTATTGTCTTTATTGGCACTCTTAACAAGACACAAGGCAGATCCTCTCACTGAGGGAAAACAAAGCGTGGCTATAAAAAACTATAACCAATGGAGGAGCGCAACGCTCTTCAAAAGAAACGTTGCGCAACTATAAACGCGGAAACAAAAAATCACTCCGAAGAGGAAACTAAACTCAGACTATGGTTATCAATAAAAACTTAAACAGAAAACTCTCCAAACGGAGGAAAAACAAGGCTCTAAGCACTTCAAAAACGAAAACAAACTCAAAGCACAACCCTACTGATTGGCGATCTATAACTAACTAAGAATGAGGTCAAACACAAAACGCAATCTAAATGAATGGATCTACTCAGTCTATCTAACAAATACGTAAGTCACAATCCTAGTGATTGGAGTTTCCTAAAAAGCTGTGAAAATGAACGAACAGAAAATCTCTCCCAAGGAGGAAAACAAAAGGGGCTATAAATCTTAACTAAGGTATTAACTTACAGGCTATGCTAAGAAAACTTACAAAATAAAGCGTCGCTCACAAAGAGGATCAAAACTTGAGTATTCTGTGGCTGTGACAAGGAGCTTGGGTGATCAGGCATGGGCGAAAACACACTGGCACTGGAACAGGGGAACAGAGAGTTTTTAAAGTGCACATGGCTTGATTGTCAGCAGGTGTGTGTAATCAGGGCCGGCAGGCCTGCAGAGGAGGGGGCGGGGCAAACTGCCGGAGTGACAGATTTGCTAAAATGATTCTAGATAAATAACTTTTTACAATCAATAGATCTGTCATATGATTATTTCCTATAGAATGATAACCAACATTGCATTTCTTCGTGTAATAATCTACCATCAATTGTATGATAAATGTGATGAGTCATGTAAAATACTTTGATTAAATGTATCAAAAATGTAGACAAGGCAACTTTATATAGCACATTTTAGCACAAGGTGATTCAAAGTGCTTTACATAAAATAAAATGAAAATACAACAATTCAACATATAGCATCTGGAACAAAATACAGAAGTAGCACAAATACAGTGTGTAAAAATGACAGGCTTAAATGAAAAGGATATCAATTCTATACAATTGGCCATACAGGAAATAAATGAAAGCTATCCCATCGATTTGCAAAACATTCAGTTGATAAATGTGATGAATATCACTTTCTAACATTACTACTAGGGCTGCCAAACGATAACATATGTAGAATTTCACATACATTGCAGCGAAACAATAATGCTATTTTAATTATGTTCATATGAATGTCACTTATTAGGGCTGTCTTTTCCTTTTAATTTTAGGGATTTGGTTGCATTAATAGGTCCACATAATTGATTAGTTTAAAACAAAAACCATCAAGAAATCAATTGGTAGATTATTGTCTACATTTATTTTGTCCCTTTGATGGAGGATTTATATAACATGATGATGCTGAAATACTTCATTTTCTTTGTCACTTACGCATTCAGCCTGTCGGCAATATTCTGCCACGCCACATCCCTCGCTTTATTGATTGCCACGGTATGGCCCTTCTTTGGGATTATGTGGCTGTAATCGTCATATACCTCCATGAGGAGGGTTTGCTCCGCTGCGGAGAACATCTCTGCACGTTCTTTTCCTCTTGCTTTTCTGCATTTTTCACAGTTTCCGCGCTCGACTAGAAAGGGCTTTTTATTTTCCCTGTGGGCGTGCACAAGTTGAGGCTTAACAGGTGAGGCTTGACTATGCGTCAGGTGGAGCCAGCTGATTTCACTTGATGGAATGACTTGGAGCTAGATTGGGAGGTGGAGCTTAGTCAAGCTTCAAGCTTACACCTAAGTCTGGCAATTCTTAGCTATGTTGATGGAACCCCCCCAGGTGTGAAAGCTTGAAATGTTTGGGGCGGGGCTTATTATTGAAAACATGTGCACTGTAACTGACTTTTCTTTAACCATAACTTTATTTAAAACATTCCACAAACGTTGCATTGTTCTGGGGGTCCTCTGGGTCAAATAACAACCCATTTGCACTCACACGCCTGAGTGTGGATATGGACTGTGCGCCTGTGCCACTGTGTTTCTTAAGTTACAAAACACTGACATGTTTTTTTTCCCTAATCACTTAGTACTGAGTGGAGATCCACTTCAGGTTTTACTTGATACTCATTCCAAACTAAATATTTAATTAAATATTAGTTTAATGTCATGATAAAAATCAAAGTGTTAAAGTTTGATTGTACACTTTCATTTAAGTGTTAAGTTTGTTTCTGTTTGGTTGTGATGAGTTTCTGTTGTACTCGCGCCAGCAAACCGAATCCAGTCCAGTCTGTCCATGAAATCCAGTCCGGGGTTCGTAGCAGGTTTGCATTGTTTCTGCAAACAGAGTAAGACACAAACATGTGATCGTTTTATTAAAGACAAGAGATGAGAAGAAGACTGGAGTCAGTAGTGATGTGACGTTCCGTTTCGAGGCTTTGAAGCGTGTGCCGAGTAGGGGAGGGGGCTTTCCGCGATGCGCGTATCGAGGCTTGCTTCATTTAGGGGGGGAGCCAAAAATGATGACGTCCGAAGCCTCGCTGCCCAGCTGTACCACGTGATTGCTTCGTGCAGTGGTTCAGATTTTGCGCGAGGTTTTACAGCTATATAGACCCCTCAGGCTCCATTCAAAATGTAGGTATTTGAAGGAGAGTTGCGGTCAGTTGAGAGTTTGGATAGAGTTTGGAGAGTTTGGATACTAGAGTTTGGATAGCGTTTATATAGTTTGGAGATAGTTTGGAGAGTTTAGGGAGAGAGAGAGAGAGATTTAGGAGATTGAGGAGAGTAGGATAGGTGATATAGGATGGAGCCAGCGAGGCTCATCATTGTCCAAGTTACACAAGCATAATCAGTGCCTTTTTCCTAGTTCCACAAGCACTTTTACTGTCCTCTGCCCGATAACACCCATGCCATTTTCAGAAAAACATTGCACAACCTGCCATATTATGATATTACCATTTTGGGAAGATTTACACACAAAGAATACATTCAAACAATGTATTAAACACATATGTACAGAAATTATTTGGTCATACATTTTTTGTAATTCATAGTCATTTCTAACAGACACAACAATTCAATTCATCACACATTATGTGGTTCAGATACAGCTGCCTGTGATTATACACTTGGCCAGTAGGTGGTTTCGTGTGCACATGAAGCTTCGAGAAATTAACCCTTTCTCGAACCAATTGGCTCAAGTGGTTCAATGCCTCATGAGGCTTCTTCTCACCATCACTAGGTGTCAGTGAGGAAACAAAGTAACATCAAACTTACGTCTGTGATCTGTCAATATCTCCTCTCTAATGTTATATCATCTGCCTTCAGCAGCATGAATAAAGACATTTTACATCCAATCCAACATTATTTATAAAGCACTTTAAAACAAAGCATTGTTTTGGGGGTCCTCGGGGTCTGATGACAATCCATGTGCACTCACACACACCAACAGACACACACACATCCCACTACATTATACAATAAATGTAGAGTGATGAAGCCATTGTAAGCTCAGATCGCCTCTCTCTCTCTCTCTTTATGTGGTTGTAAACGGTTACTATTGAAACTGAACCTATTATTTCTATAATTTCTCCTGTTGACAAAATGTCCCCTCACTCATTGTGAAGATTTATAAAGTTCACAGCTGTTACAAACTCATGAAAAACACACACAGACCCACAGAGCCACCAAAAACAATACAGGGGCTGAAGTGATCAATTGTAATTAGGAAACAAACCATCACGTTTCATTTTTCAGACAACACTACAGGCCAGTAGGTGGCAGTGTTTACCTGTGATGGTGTTGTATGGATGTGTAATAGCAAATTTGAAAAATTTTGAAATTTGAAAAAAAACATATATAGTTAGATATTTGCTGTTTATATACTCTCATGTCTCTCAGGTGCTACAATATTATTTTTGTCCACCAGATGGAGACAAAGTAAAGTTACTTTAAGGGTGATTTAATTTGTGGTGATTTAGTGTGTTTAATTTAGTGTCTTTTTTGTGTCTGATATCAATATTACAAAAGTACACATACCAGATAAAGTCATATCCCATCCCCATCTGTAATTCTTCTCATATTTGTATTAACACTCTTACTTCTACTGTCACTTTACACTTTACATATAAACATAGTTTATATTGTATAAAACACTTATACTTCTGCTGTCATTTTATATATAGAGTTTATAGTTGTATAAAAGATTTTATTTCTAGTCACTTTATATTTTTTATATAATTTTTTTTGTATAGACGTTTAGCACGGGTTCAATTAACACAGTTATATATTTATATTCTATGCAAATGTTTAATTCCTCTGCAAATATTTAATTTTGCTTCATATGTTTTGTTTCATTTCTTTGATTTCTCTGTACACATTTAAATTTACATTTATTCAGCGTATGGTTACTGTGTTTTAAGTTAACTCTCATGTATGTCTAATGTGTGTTCAATGTATGTTACTGCTACTGGATGCTTGAATTTCCTTTGGGAACAATAAAGTATCTATCTATCTATCTATCTATCTATCTATCTATAACCCTTAAACACTGAGCGTATCACTGACAACACGTTGGCACAAGCATACTTTGCGTTACCATAGTTATGTCACAGTTTGTGAAAGCTAAGAAGTCGCACGTCAAAGTCAACCTGTGGTTATATGAGTGGTTTGTGTAACAAACAGAATTGGACCCAGAACTGGACCCAGATGCAGGAACGGTGGTAAGTTACAGTCTTTATTTGAACACATGTAGCACTTAAAATGACATCAACTACTGAGCATGACAAAGACAAAGACTCACAAAATGTGTCAATATGTTTCATACTGTTCCAATTTCAAATCTAACATGTTCATGTACAACTCTGTTTTTGTTTTTCTTCATCTTAAATTGTTAAAAGAGTATTTTAACATGCAGTAAATTGTAAATAACTGCCAGATATTGGAAGATATTCTGGAAACATGGACAAAAGCATTTAGTTCCAGGACATTATCTGGTCCATTTATGGTTAAATTAAGCAAAAAAAAAAGTACAGATGGACATTTTGAGGGTTAGTTTTCAAAGGGTTAAAAGGGCAAATATTGTGCTCCTCTAAAGAAGAAAAACAGCATCAGTTTATCCCTCACATATCATATCAACATATGTGAGCAGATGCTCATCTTTCACTTCATCCTGTAGTTGTAGTTTGTTGCATTCAGCTCCACGTTGTATGATTATGTCTGACGCTGGGGTGTTTGGAGCCTTGGGTAGTTGTGCTCCGTTGCATCTGTGTGAGGCAGTCCTGGTCTCCATTGCTGCTCAAACAATCACAAATATATTGATGTTTTTGGCAGCATTAGTGTCACTTCAAATGTCAATAGTTTGGCTCATTTTGAATGAAAGCAACAACCTATCATCCATAAATCCCTGTTGTCTGTCAATAACATGGATGCTGCTGAAAATATAGAGGGATTCTCTTAATACCTCTGTATGGAAATTGCTATAAATGAAGAGTAGGCCACACGGGTTAGGGTTCACCCACATGAAATAGCTTTGAAGTATGGGGATCATGTTCCACAGCTGCAACATGAACAAGAAAGTTTGACTTCCTTTTCAAATAATTTGAGTAGTTGTGGATTAATTGACACATCCATCTTGCTATAAGAAGGTTTCTTTTACAGTGAATAAACAAATGTTTGCTCAATCATTAAATCATGGACTAAATGAGAATGGATGAGATCAGATTTTATATACAAGAGCTCAGAGCTACAGTGAGAGGTGAATTGATGTTCCCTCGTCTTTTCATCTACAAAATCCATGTTGGTATCCAGATTTCACATTGACGCTGACCTGATTGAAAGATTAAAAGCACACTGGTCATATTAGACAGGGGTGAAAATTATGCAGTGTGATATCATTATTGCATTGTGTTATAGTTATTGTCTAATAACTGCACTGCATGGTTGATTTTTGGTCATCTAACCCATGAATCATTCACACTTCCTTCCCCTTGTGTGTATGTCACATGTTTTGGGTTGAGGATATGTTGCAATCTGGTCAGAATTGTGTTTTCCTGTGAACTGTGTGTTATTAGGAAGTGTTCTTCACTTCTTCAAGTGAAGAACACTTGAGTCTAAAGACCGTGGTAATATCAGGACAAGACAATGGATGGAGTCTCACACACTCAGACTAACCCACTATTTGACATGTCACTCAGCAGAACTGATCTCTACAGTTTCCAGCCTGAGGGTGAGTATAGAGACAAAAAGTAAATATTAATTTAAAATAACAAGTGATCAGTAGTAGTAGTAGTAGAGATTTTCCCCATGTGTTGCCTAAGATTGTGTGTTGTATACCCTACCCTGTGGTTGTTTAAAGGGATAGTTTGGGTTAATTACATTACATGTCATTTTGCAGACACTTTTATCCAAAGCGACTTACAATAAGTGCATTTAAACATTTGGGTACAAACAAGAGCTAGAAGTAAGTAAGTGCTTCAAGTAAGCCAAACTATGAAGTGTTTTTTTTTTTTTTAAATTGTTGTCGTATTATCTTGGTCGAGGTATAGTCGAAAGAAATGTGTTTTTAGTTGGCGGTGGAAGATGTGGAGGCTTTCTGCTGTCTGGATGTCGATGGGGAGCTTGTTCCACCATTTGGGAGCCAGGACAGCAAACAGTTTTGAGTTCTGTGAATGCCTCTGCGATCCTCTCAGTGAGGGGACAGCAAGCCGGTTTGTAAATGCAGAGCAGAGAGGGCGGGCTGGGGTGTAGGTTTTGATCAGGTCCTGGATGTAGGCTGGACTGGATCCGTTTGTAGCATGGAACGCAAGCACTAGAGTCTTGAAGCGGATGCGAGCAGCTACAGGAAGCCAGTGAAGGGAGCGAAGGAGTGGTGTAGTGTGAGAGAATTTTAGTAAGTTGAACACCAGTCGAGCTGCTGCATTCTGGATGAGTTGCAGAGGGTTAGGGTTATGGCACACACAGGGAGACCAGCCAAGAGGGAGTTGCAGTAGTCCAAGCGTAAGATGACAAGAGCCTGGACAAGAACCTGTGCCACCTTCTGGGTTAGAAGAGGCCGTATCCTTCTGATGTGTTCTTTTGAAGTGTGCTTGTACGAGATACGGACACAAAGTTTTTACCCACACACTGCCAGCAAAGCCATCAGGAGCTTAAGTGGATTAAGTGTCATGCCCAAGGACACATCAGCATGTAGACTGGCAGAGCCAGGAATTGAACATGCAACCTTCCAGTTAAAAGATGACTTTCTCTACCACTGAACTACTGTTGCCCAATGTCAACATATGTTATGTAACAACATTATATCGGTTAACACAAAGATTTGGAAATGATTCTCATAATGGCAGCGCTCCCATCTCCTTTTGCAGTGCTGTATGTCATTCCCAGTCTGTCTGTGTGAGTGTGGTGGGCGAGGTTCATGTTCCCAGGCGGCATCAGGTGCAGCTTGTTGGTCAGGATCAGGATTTCTACTACAAACACTTCCCTCTGCCTCAACTCGACGACAGTGTTTCACCAGCTTGTGTATCGCCGTTACTGTTACTCTTAAATTAATCAATTTTAACCCCTTTAAAGGCCAGTTTGTTTTCACAACTCCACTGATTTTTTGTTGAAAAAAAAAAATACAATAATTTCCATAAAATACATTTCAAGGGGAATTTGATTATAATTACTATTATGCCTTGAGATGGGTCAATGATTAGAAGAAACATTTATTTTGAAGCATTTTGTTTTTGCAGTGTCAGATTTTTTTCTTTTTAAAAACTGTCTAATTTGATCATAGCAGCAGAAAAAAATCCACTTCCCTAAAAAATGCTGTAATGTTATATGTTAATATTTCTTTCAATTTTAAAGAAGTCAGTATTTTAAAACTACTTCAGCCTGAAATAATATTATTATTATTATTATTATTATTATAAGGCCCTGAAATGGGTCAAAGATTGAGACATTGATGCATTTTGAGTTTTTCTTATTCTAATTTAATAATCTTAGCCTATAGTGATACATGATGATTTTCACTAGACCTCCTACTACAAATAAAAAAATGTTTTCCCTCCTCCACATGAAATAGGTGAGGATAGAAGTCATGTGCATGACTTCTGTCGAAAGCAGGAATCCATTGTGGCGTCTTGGAGCATAAGGTCAATGATCAGGAAAGCACTGTGGTGACTTTTCTCTGGGCAGCTTCTCTCTCATTTACTTACTGGCCACTGGCCAAACATCTCAATATTCTATTACTTAATAAATAAATTTTCATATGTATATGTATGTTAAATGTGAATTTTAAAATAGCAACTAGTGGAACTACTTTGCTACAATTTAGTGTTGCACACAATCCAGTAATACAGTTGTGCATAGTATACAGACAATACGACACTAAGGTTTTTGAGTGTGTGAAAAATAGTCTGGTGTGTGTTGTGTGTGTGTGTTTGTTAAGACTATGTTACTTCCTGTATACCTTATTCTTGGGCATAATTTGTTATGTTCAACTCTGGAGTCTGCAGTTGTTATTATTTGTTTATATTGTGATGCTGTTGTTAAGAAAACTTTATTTATTACTTATATATTATTGGTGCTGCTGCTGTTGTTGCTGTTCTATAACTTAATATATACATGTTCATATGTATAGTTAATGTCAATTTTAAAATAAATAGTAACGGTGGAACTCTCAAGGTTTTGTGTGCATGTATTGCGGGGGGCCCCTCTGACCCTAACCCTAACCCATGCCAAGAATCAATTTACTGTGTATTTTTTGGTATTCTTTGAATCAACATCCTCAATTCATATTGTCTCATTAGATTAAATGAATTGTTACTCATATTCACCTAAGGGAGCGCTCTGTGTCTTTTGTACATGAATACTGTGACAAAACGGGGTTGAGAGAGCCAGAACAAATTCATTCCTTCTGTACTGTTAAACTGGGATATCTTTTTGATATTATAGTCAGTTACAGTGATTATGCAGGCTGATTTTTTAGGCATGTTTTCAGGGTGATAATTATTCATTATCATTATTTAATAATTTTTAACAATCAAATGGTTGCCAATAATGTTGTCCTCCAACACATTTGATGTATTAACACAATGACATAATGATCATTGAATCATATACTGTAGCTCTTACTTGATGTAAGAGGTACAGTATAGCCGCGTTTCCATCATGGTACAGTTCAGTTTGGTAATCATTTACTTTACGTAGGTGGGTGTGCACTGTGGCAAAAGGCTGTGTCACTGAGATGTGTAGTGTGATGTTGCGCCAACAACAAACAACAACATTGAACACGACACAACAGACAACAACACAACAGACTACAATGGAAAACATCCAGCAACTTTTTTGTTTGTCTCAACAAGATGTCAACCTTTGTATGAGAATAGACTGTGGGTGCAGGGGACTGGCACTTTTCTTTTGCCCAATCAGCTGACTGTCGTGGGTCTAGCTCCACCCATATCATACCATATCATTGCTCTATTACCCCAAGGGAAGGGAAGCCAGTTTTGTTGGTACTATTTCTCATGTAAACACAAAAAAAAACAAAAAACGTTTCACTTGGTGGAAACGCGCATAAAGTTTGCTGCAGGACACTGATTCCATTGTGGTATTTTTTGTTTGTGTTTCAGATCTGAAGCCAGTGAAACCCAGAAGACATTGGTGTATTAAAGTGAATGTTGTGTTCTTGATCTTGCAGAACGCCCTGATTGCCTTTCTCCTTTATAAAGGTAGAACTGTGATGAAGATGTCATTCATTAGAATACATGTTTATGCCAGTACTTGGCTTGTTTCACTCACACCCTCCTCTCTCTTTCCAAGTCTTCACATTGGAGTCTTCCCTGTCTAATCCTGGGGTAGAGAGACTGAGAGCTGAGCAAGTGTTTCTGGATGAAGAACATGGTGAAGGCAACCTCCAGACGTCAATGCACAACAAAAGTCAGGAAACCAAGACCCTAAGAAGCTACCTCTTGTCAATACAAAACCAGGTTCTCTTGAACTTTAAATGGAATGGAATTGTGTGTCACTTTTACACAGTTTGCATTCTTCAGTTTATCAATATTTATTCTTGGGAACATATATGGTGTGTGTGTGTGTGTGTGTGTGTGAAAGAGAGAGCGAAAATGTCTCTTGTGTGCAAACCAATGTCAGTTATGGTGACAAAGGAACAAGATGGTTGTGGCTGGATCCTTGGTTGAGCTGAATGCCTGGTTCACACTGGATGTGTCCTGTGTGCGTTGCTGCTGCACTACTTTCAGGTAGCAGACCTAAAATTAGACCTGATGTATAGCGCTTGTAATGCGTACATCACCTTCTCTATTTTGATGTAACATTACAGTGCCACTTACTTCCTGGCATATGTACTACAGCTTTTTGAGTCGTTTGGGGGGGTTTCGTGTGAATAAGAGACAATTCCTGAAACGATGCTGTGTTTATGGGAAAGTTTTTCAAAACTACAAAGAAAAAGATATTTTATGATTCCTTACGTGTTAGTGTAGATATCGCCTTAGAATCTGTGGTCCTCTTTATCGGCCAGGTAGTCTCCATCCAAGATGCATGTCGACTTCATCTTGAATAAGCTGAGGCCCAACACAATATGCATGTGTGTGTTTGTGTGTGTGTGTGTGTGTGTGTGTGTGTGTTATTCACAGTTGTGTTTCTGTTCTGTTCCTTGGCAACAGCTCAATGGTGTGTGTGGAGAGGAAGGTGTGCTGGACAGGCTGAGAATGAACCAGAACTTTCTGAACACTAGCATCCACAACCTGGAGGATAAAGTGACAACCATCAGAATTACATCAGGTATTTATGTTAGCAACATTCACAGCACCTCTGTGAAGAATCTTGGACAGTGGATAGATAACAGTTGTCTTTCAATGGAAGGTGATGGATTCTGCCAATTTGATCCTTGACAAGACACTTTTCCCAAAGTGTGTCAGTGATTAAGGTGATATGTGATACAAAATCACTGCAGATAAATATGCTCTTTAAATGTGGATGAATGCAAAAACTGCAGTGCAATACACTCAGTGCTGGTCAATAAGACAAGAAAAGCACTTATACATTAATAATGAATACAGACCATTGACCATTTACTCTAAAAAAAAAGTGGGGGATTTTCAGGTTAGTATCATTTTAGGTTATTTGAGTGGGATTTTAGGTTTAAAGTGTGGTGAATAAGTTTATGGTTTGAGCTCATTAACATCTATTATTGCAAGTGGCAAATTTAAACAACAATTTGAACAGGATTATCATTACTTAAAACTCTATAAAATTCTATAACATTTTCCACAGGGCCTCCTGGCTCTCGAGGAGTAGCTGGACCACCAGGACATCCAGGGCCCCCGGGAGACAGGGGTCTCAAAGGTCAGTCAACTTCCTTCAAGTAGCCAAATGTAAAACTCAGTAATGTGCATGATGTCACATGGTCCAATTACACTACCAGGCTCCTTTGGGGTTACTGGACATAGTTTATATCGACTGTGGCTCAGAGATAACCAATGGCAACAAACCCATGGACTTGCAAATATCTGAAGTGTGCTCTGTAGATCAGATTTCACTCTGACCTGATCAGATGAAGGAGAATCATCAAAGAGAGACAGTGCAAACTGATGATTTGCAATAACGAGGGCAGTAAACAATCTATATTGCTCTGCTATAGCAGAGTAAGATGTGACAATAGGCAAAGCTGAGTAAAATAAAGCAGAACTTAGTACGCTGTCTTCAGCATCTATCTGGAACAAAGGCTGGAGCTCATCATTACATCATCATCATTACCTGAATAATTCTTCCCAGGTGACAGTGGTGTTGCAGGAACAAAAGGTGACAAAGGAGAACCTGGAGACCCTGGAGTTGCTGGGAAGAATGGTGGGTTTCTTTACAACTGCTGTTTAATTATCTTCTTATGGTAATGTTTTTAAGTGTTTTATTATTTTCATTATTTTCACAATATAACAAAGAAAACCCATTAACATGTCAAAACCAGTTCAGGAGTCATTTATGTTTGATTCAACCAGTTGTATTGCATTAATTTCATGTTATGTTTAATGTATCAATTATTTCTCCAAATGTCATCAGCACCCGTTATAAATATAACTTGTGCTATCGCTCTTCTGGCCAAGATGACTGCATTCATGTGATCTACTCATTTATTATTTGCCACAATTTGCTTAGGTTGTTCGATGTCATATAAGAGCAGCATTATCAATTTAATTTAAAATATGGTGAAATGACTTACTCGAATGATAATTATCTTTACTTAATGTGTAAAGCTTAATATGCTGTAGATGTTCAGAAACAGTCCTGTAGCAAATACACTTGTGTATTTACTACAATACACAAGTGTATTTGCAGACAGAGCTTAACTCACTCATGTAAGAACCTTTAAAATCCCTGTCTGCTGAAGGCAAAGAAAGGCAGCTTTGTTTCTTGCAATATAAATAGACTGGCCAGATGTGAAAAAGAAGAGCAGATTGAACAACTTTAACAAGTACCTCTCAGGTCAAAATCCTGCTGTTTCACCCTTTCAGGCACATCTGGACCTCCTGGACCTCCTGGAACCAAAGGTGAGATTCCACTTTTGTTAAATTGTCATGATATTACAGTTATAATTACAATAACATGATTAATACTATAAATAATATTACTTTTAGTGAGCGCACCAACAGAGGAATGGATGGATATTATATATAACACTGGCTAGACAGTTTACCCTTCAGTTTTCCCACAATTGCTATACAGACAGCTCCTGCCTTATAGCACTCACTGGAAACTAGCAGCTGCATGTATAGATTAGAATGATTTTGCTGTTATACTTTTGTTTTACAAATATAAGCACAGGGACTGCTTATAACCATCTAATCTTTCTAGTTTCTCTGTTAATACTAGAATTGTCATTTTTAGTTGCTATTATGACAGTAATCTTTTCAGTTTAGAATATACAGTGTATGACAACAGAAGCATAAACATGTCTTTTGTCTCAGTGGTGTTGCTGAAATTGTACACGAATATGTGAATCTCCTGCATTATATATGCTATCTGGTGTGACAAAGTCGAAACATGATACAGCCAGATTATAGAACACTGAATGTAAAAACATTCTAAAAATGATCTCCTCATACTGTGTGTAATGTAACTGATAACACACCTAACTTGTGTGTGAGGGACCCAGCAACTGTCCTGGATTCACACCGTGATGCAGCTTCAGTGAAACTAGAATACAAAGCAATATAACTCAGTCATGTGAGTGTGAAAACACACCACCCCACATCACAATTATGAAATGAGTTTCTCTTCCACATTTTATGCCTGCTCTTCACCCCTGATATTGCTGACATACACTGTCTACAGTTTGCACAGCTTGGATTTCACAGCTTCCACTCTCTCGCTCTCTCTCTCTCTCTCTCTCAGTGAGAATGTCATTAATGAAAATAACCATATAAAAATGGTTCTGGCACAGAATTATGTCTCTTAATAGACTGTATATTAAATACTGCAAATTTAAGTACGAATTAAAAGTGAGGAGAGTGTGAATGACAGAAAGTTGTGCAACTGTCTGTGGACAGGGAAATGTGGAGAAAAGTTGAAGAGTTTGTTATCCATTTGGTAATCATTGACCAACATACTCATGGTACGGTTAATCGTCAGTTAAGGATTAGTTAATCATGAGGTTACATTTCCTAATACTTGTGTAGCACCCTTAGTCTTTAGTTGATAAGAACTATAATAGACACTTCACTAAGTTCAGAAGTTATTAGAATAACTATTAGCATAGCAAAGACAGTGCGTTAAAGGATTAGCATTTAGCTTTGTATTACTAAAATAGCAGTAGTATTTTTGAAAGTCACAATGAAGTCACTCCACACTCCAACCCAAGCTTATTCACAGAATGTAAACAGTGTCCACCATCTTTGCTAACAGTTACGCTAACAGGCACAACTGGGAAAAGAAGCCAGCAGGCGGTGTTGGGCACCGGCAGGTGGTGTCGGAGTTCAGGTTGTTGGAGAGAAATGTTGGACTGCTGCCTTTGACGTGGACAGGGTCACTGCTCGTGGTGTTGGAAGGGTTCACAGCAGTCATTCTCTTTAGACCCTGCCAAGCTGAGCAGAGGTTCCCCTGGGTAATTTTCTCCTCAACTTAAGTTTTTGTTGTTAAGCTTGGCGTTCTTGATGGTTCTCTTGACCTCTTTAATGACCTCCTTCTCCAGCTCAGACCCTGAGAAGAAGATATTGGGGATGTTCTCTTTGCAGAAGGTGATATAGGAGGAGACTACATCCACTTGCACATTGATGTCGTTGGAGGAGGAGAGGAGGTTAAAACAGTCGGTGGACTCATGACATCCCTGGAGAGCAGCAATGCTCTCTTTGGTCCACTGTCTGATGGTTTTGATCGCCTTCTTAATTCTCCTGACAACTGGGATGTAGGCAGGAACAAGCTAGATGGTGTGGTCATCAGGAACAGAACTGTAGCATCTGACCAGTGTCTTCCCCAGGAAGGTGGTGCATACAGAACAAAGCCTTTAAAGGAATACTTCACCAGTTGCATTAAGCTTTGTATTATTAGATTACCAGTAGTATTTTTGAATGATTGTGTTTACTTCCCTCAGTTTCCCATGAGTCTCGAAATAATTGGTACTTGATACCGGTTGCGGTTGAGTGAACACTGACACACTTTGCTGGTCCTGTATAACTCTGGGGGATTTTATTGAGTAGTTAAAACAGAGTCTTGGTGTTATTTTCATTGGAACAGATTAGGCCTGAGTAGTAGCTGGATTTGGTTTGTGAGATGGAGTCTGTGTAAGAGTTTTGTACATTTCTTGGAGGATAGTGAGACAAGTTGTCGTTTCATTAAGCAAAGTTTAGTGGTAAACCAGGGTGCAGTGTGAGGGAAAGAAACAGACTGGGTTATCACTGGAACAAGGGAGTTGAGAATGTTGTTTAAATTGACTGAGAGTGACACTGAATAAGAGGAAGAAATTATCAGTTATGGAGTTCATCAGCAGTGCAGTTGGAGGATGTGAGACCAGAGCAGCAGAATAAATCCAGAATGTGTCCTTTTTTATTGGTGGGAAAATTGGAGAACTGATGGAAACCAAAACTCTTGGGGCAAGATGAAAAGTCTCTGGTGAGAGGAAGGCTAGGCTGGCTAACGCACTGTGATTGACAGCCCGGCCAGCGTCTCTGGGAGGTTGACAAGTGATGGACCACAAAGATTACATTACATGTAATTTAGCAGACGCTTTTATCCAAAGTGACCTACAATGGAATTTAGTACAATCAGCCAGGAAAGATATAACAGGTGAAGATTTGTGAGATGGAAATATGTGCTTGACCCACGGTGGATGATGATGATGTGCAGGACAATGGTCTTCTCTAAAATGAGAGGGAGAGAGTATTTTACAATTTTTCTTCCCATTTCATCTAGTTCCACTATTTTGACTTCTAACTTGTCTGTTTACCTTATGTGGACAGTTTTTCACACAGCAGATTTTCATTTGTGGTTTCATCGATACTATCGAAAAGTCAGCTTTTCATTTTCTTCTGGTAATTGTTAAAAATACATTTCTCTACACATTTACTTTAATCACAGATAACACAACTTCAGTACAATACAATAATTGTTTGTTTGGGTAACCTTAAATATGACTCACTTAGTCAAGTGTTTACAGGCACGTTTAAGAAATTTCAATTACAAACCGATAAACAATTGAATCCCAAGCTGTCGTATTAACAGTGGCATGACTCACATTAATTAACAAAACATGAATAGATAGACAGGTCATTTTTGATCTGTTGTAAAATAAATGTATCACTGAATTGTTTTACACAAAATACAATTAATCAACCATTCACCAACATAATTTACCTACAAGTGGAATGCATGTGTGTGTGAGTGTTTATGTGTGTCTGTCTGTGAGAATGTATTTGTGTGTCTGTGTGTGAATGTATTTGTGTGTCTGTGTGTGTGAAACTATTTGTGTGTCTGTGTGTGTTAATGTATTTGTGTGTCTGTGTGTGAGAATGTATTTGTGTGTCTGTGCGTGAGAATGTATTTGTGTGTCTGTGCGTGAGAATGTATTTGTGTGTCTGTGTGTGAGAATGTATTTGTGTGTCTGTGTGTGAGAATGTATTTGTGTGTCTGTGTGTGTGAATGTAGGTCTCATGGGACCATCTGGGAATCAAGGGCCTCCAGGAAACCATGGAATGAATGTCAAGGGAGAAAAAGGAGATCCCGGGTTGCCAGGTAAGGGTTTGGAGCACACACAATAAAGAGCTGGAACTGCTGCTGTTTTAAAGACATCTCTAGCTAATGAATTATAATCATTTGTAACATAATAGAACCCCGGCATTAATATTGTATTAATGTTTTACCTCTGTACTTTGATTTCAGGCCCCCATGGAGAAAAGGGTGCCCGAGGGGACCCTGGTCAAAAAGGTAATCAATCCGTCAGTTGCATTTTGTTCAACAGTAAAATCTAAATATTCACCATCTCGGGATTTTAGTTTAACCTCTCCAATATTATCAAGAAATCTGACTGTTCTACTAACTAGCAAACACTTTCACCGGATGAAACTTTTAACAGATTCAGATCCTGTTGTTAGGGGACATTAGTTAGTGGCAATAATTTGATTGATAAAACATATAAATAATTATTAGTAATAATTATTTATTTATGAAAGTATTTGTGTGTCTTTGTGAATGTAGGTCTTATGGGACCATCTGGGAATCAAGGGCCTCCAGGAAATCAAGGAATGAATGTAAAAGGAGAAAAAGGAGATCCCGGGTTGCCAGGTAAGGGTTTGGGGCACACACAAAGAGCTGGAACTGCTGCTGTTTTAAAGACATCTCTAGCTAATGAATTATAATCATTTGTAACATAATAGAACCCCAGCATTAATATTGTATTAATGTTTTTCCTCTGTACTTTGATTTCAGGCCCTCCTGGACAAAAGGGTGCCCGAGGGGACCCTGGTCAAAAAGGTAATTAGGTAATTATTTAAATAAATAAATAATTGTTAGTAATAATTATTTATTAAATGTTTTTGAAAAATGAGTTATATTAAGTTTATCAGATCGGAGCACCACCCTGGTAACAGGGAAAAGACAATTAAACTATGCCTTTAAACAATCACTGTAATACCAAAATATATCAGTTTTGAAGGTATGATTCATACACTGACCCTCTAAACCCCTGTTTGTCACAGTATTCATGCACAAAAGACACAGAGTGTTCCTTTAAGTGAATAAAAAGTAGGGATGCACCGAAAATTCGGACACCAAAAATTGCGTTTTCGGCCAAAACAGGATGTTGTGATGACGCATGTAGAAACCACAGCCAGCACGCGCCTGTCTGGATTAGAGCCAAAATGTCTGCAGTATTGTATGGGCATATTTCAGTATTTCAGACAAAGCCTCACGGATTGCAATTTGTTAGTATAGGAGGTGCATCTTCAAAGAACCTGTCAACATCGGGACTAATTCACCATTTCAAATCCAAACATCCCGCTCTCCATGCTGATTAAGAGAAGAACACATGGACTCTGCTCTGTCATGGAGGAACACTGCCACCTCTGTGTAGACCCTGTTCAGCCATGTGTACTGCTAAAGCCACTTCTGGGCATTCGTGACCCACGGATGGAGGACCGCTTTGACGGTCCTGGAACAGCACTGTGGGGGCCTGAGACACCTGGTTGCAGTGAAGCACACCGAGGCAGCAGCTTTAGAGAGCAAAACCCGGCAACAGCAGAATTCAGATTCAGGGATAACAAAGTACCAAAACATTTACCTAAAGGGGCTGCATTGTCCTCATCATTCGCTTGTCCTGCTAATGTGGTTCCTACCCGGGTGAGAGATTGTTGTTGTGATCTTCTCATCCTGGCCCTTAACCGGTTAAACCTCGATGAGCATGTAGTTTTAAGCTTGCTATGGCCAAGGTTCAGAGACGGTGCCCAGTCAGGATCACACTGTAGCAGTTCATAGGATGGTTTGCCTGCAAACGCAACGAAAAACATTGAAATGGCTTAATGGATGTGGAAAAAATTAAACTGATTAGGCATTCGTAGGTGGCTGCTAACGGTGTTGTCCAAACTATATTTACTATGTGTAATTTACAACTTACCTCTGTGAAAATGCTTGGAACACCAACATACAGTGGTGTGAAAAAGTATTTGCCTCCTTCCTGATTTCGTATTTTTTTTTGCATGTTTGTCACACATGTTTCAGATCATCAAACAAATTTAAAAGACAACACAAGTTAACACAAAAGGCAGTTTTTAACCCTTAACCCTAACCCTAACCCATGTGATGATTTTATTTATTATTGGGAAAAAACTATCCAAACCTACATGGCCCCATGTGAAAAAGTAATTGCCCCCCCCTTGTAAAATCATTAGGTAACTGTGGTTAGTCAAATCTTTTGGAAAATTTTAGTTGCCACACCCAGGCCTGATTACTGCCAGACCTGTTGAATCAAGAGACGACTTAAATAGAACCTGTCAGACAAAGTGAAGTCGGCCAAAAGATCCCAAAAATGGAAGACATCATGCCAAACAAATGAGAAACAGAGTAATTGACATCTATCGGTCTGGAAAAGGTTACAAAGACCTTTCTAAAGCTTTGGGATTCTAGTGTACCACGGTGAGGGCCATTATTCACAGTGGGCAACCTTCCCATGAGTGGCCAGCCGACAAGAATTACCCCAGTAGCACAGCAACAACTCATCTACAAGGTCACAAAGGAACCCAGAACAACATCTATAGACCTGTAGGCCTCACTTGCCTCAGTTAAGGGCAGTATTCATGACTCCACCATAAGAAAGAGACTGGGCAAAAATTGCCTGCACGGCAGAGTTCCAAGATGAAAATCCCTTTTGGGCAAAAAGAACATTAAGGCTCGTCTCAATTTTGGCAAAAAACATCTTGAGGATCCCCAAGACTTTTGAGAAAATACTCTGTGGACTGACGAGACAAAAGTTGAACTTTTAGGAAGGTGTGTGTGTCCCATTACATCTGGCATAAAAGTAACACCACATTTCAGAAAAAGAACATCATACCAACAGTCAAATATAGTGGTGGTAGTGTGATGGTGTGGGGCTGTTTTGCTGCTTCAGGACCTGGAAGACTTGCTGTGATAAATGGAACCATGAATTCTGCTGTCTACCAAAGAATCCTGAAGGAGAATGTGCAGCCATCTGTTTGTGACCTCAGGCTGAAGTGAACTTGGGTTCTGCAGCAGGACAATGATCCGAAGCATACCAGCAAGTCCACTTTTGAATGGCTAAAGAAAAACAAAATAAAGAGTTTGGAGTGGCCTAGTGAAAGTCCTGACCTGAATCCTATTGAGATGCTGTGGCATGACCTTAAAAGGCGATCCATGTCCGAAAACCCTAAAATGTGGCTGAATTACAACAATTCTGCAAAAGATGAGTGGGTCAAAATTCCTCCACAGCGTTGTAAAAGGCTCATTGCAAGTTATCACAAACGCTTGATTCCAGTTGTTGCTGCAAACGGCGGCCCAACCAGTTATTAGGTTTAGGGGGCACATTTAGGTTTAGATTTATTTTCCCTCCCTTAATAATAAAAACCTTCCTTTACTTGTGTTGTCTTTGACTAATATTTAAATTTGTTTAATGTTCTGAAACATTTAAGTGTGACAAACATGCAAAAAAATAAGAAAGCAAACACTTTTTCACACCACTGTATATGGGGGAGTTTGGTCGAAGGTGACCTCCGGTCTCCTTACTGCAGCTATCTATGCCATGCGTTGCCTCTTTGTTACATCTGAGACATGGCTTGTGCTATTTTTCTTCCAAGCTGGAAAACAATAGAAGCCGATTCCTTTGGTTTTTTCATTTGCGGTGGTCGTGAACACGACTATGACAATTTACTACACAGCAGCTCCTCTCCATCCCTCGGTATACTGCCGACAAAGTATGTAACAATAATTTTACGCACTGCTCCTGCCGAAGATATATGTCCGGGCATTATTACGTCATATTAGCAAGCTCAATGGAAGACCAGCTGTAGACAAATAGGGCATTCAGCAGCAGAGAAAAGGTTGATGCTGATAAGGTGTTGGGGCGGGCTTGTTTGACCTAAAGCATGCACTGAATACCTGTGCAACTTCGAAAGAGTGTTAATCAACTGTTATTCTTCCTCTTTAAATTAAAATTCACAAGGATCAAATTGTGATCAAATATTTAAAAGGAGGTATAACCTACTACTGTCTCAGAAAAAATAGTAGGAAATAGAAATGGATTTTGTCCAAATCATGACACGCAAAGTTGTGTAAAGAGGAGAACATATTCAAAGTTGTGAAAGTGTCATTGCTGGAGTAAAAGGATCTGTCTAAAAATCGCGCCCTGTGTCAGCTGAGCTTGACACAGCTCCCCTGCGACCCTCCTGTGGAGGATACAGCAGTTGATAGTGGATGGAATTAGGAGAAAATGGAAAGAGGTAGAACAGTCAGGTGATGGAGAGAGAAGGCAGAGCAACAGGAGTAGGTTGAGAAAGATGAACTAATTTTTATACTGTTTGACTTAAGATTTAATTTTCCAAAACTCAAAACATTAGATATAACATAATACATCATCGTACATTAGATGCAATATCACACTGTTTTAACATGCATGCATCTCGAAATGAAATAAATTAAGCTGTCTATTATAGTCTATTATAGGACTTTTTATTTAAAAACAATCCTCAGCATCCTGAGGCTAAGCCAAGGGTGTTCTTAAAGACTAGAAACACCCACACAAACAAACCCTGTCTCTCAACAACCCTCTTTCACGCTGTTTCTCAGGTGAAACTAACAACCTCAAGCTGGAGGGGTAAATAATCCAGTGTTCAATTTAAAGACTCTCTGTAGACAGGTTTCAGCCTCACAGGCTGAATACTTGTCCAGTCGTCTACAGCTAACTACATACAAATAGGTATTACCTTTTACTTTTTAACTGTATTTACTGCTGTAACACAGTTGTAACACCCAGTTATGGGACTAAGGGCTACTTTTTATTTGATCTCTCATGTTGATTTGTAACTGTACCTGTTTATACATTAGCAAAGTCAAGTAATGTGTCATTTTTTATAACATTTGATTTTGTTGTCTTGTCACCAGGTGAAATTGGACCAAGTGGTTTGCTTGCAGGTGAGTGTACATCTTTCACTTATTAGCAGAGTATACAGTATTATCAATTTTATAGTTATTAGTTATTCTCACACGTTCACATCAGAGGCTTGTTTCAACAACACCAAAATTCTAAAAAGTTAAATTATTAAAGTCCCTGTAGAGTGATAATGAAAAATAAAAATCACACCTTACCAAATTTCTATGATTAAAAAAAGTTGCTATGCGTTTTAAAAATGGTTTTAAATCATATAAAAATCAACTTCATGCTCTGCTCTGAGATGGTGGGGCCACACGCTCACACTATTCTAGTTTACCTGCTCAAGTTTAACAACATATTACACTTAAACAGGGTTAGTGAGTCTCTCTCTCTCTCTCTCTCTCGACGTAATGCCTGTTTGTTTTCGCTAGTTCTTTCTGTCTTATCTTATTCAACACAGTGAATGTACGTCTTGTCCCGGGGAAGTATCGAGGCCGGGTGGAGGTGAGGCATAACGGCGTCTGGGGAACTGTTTGTGATGACAGCTTTGACACCGTTGATGCCAAGGTGATCTGTAAGATGCTGGGTTTCCAGTCTGCCATAGCCAGCTTCACTGCCAGCCCAGGTAAGAAGAATTCTCCCTAAACCAGTTTGAGGAGTGCCTACATTCAAATATTTTCAGATTTCCATGTGTTTGTAGACATGTAGACATTGTTGGAAAGCTTAGAAATCTGTAAATAACTCAAAATGCCCCTCAGGATACTTGTACCTGGGTTTTCCATGGCTGGGCACATATGAACAATTGTATTTTTTTTGTGAATTCATCTTTTATTTCAATGCTATGAGAGGCGTCATATAAGTGATTTATTTTTACAAGTATAATTTTAAGGAGATTAAAGTTGAGGGGGCAGCTGTAGATATGTGACCAGTTGCTTAAAAATGATGGGACTACTGTGATGCCTCTGTACCACACTTCCACTCTGCAGTCACATTTGCACAGAGGTGTCACCAGCTGAATTAAAAGTGCAGGTGAATTTTAAAAATAAATGTGCTTTGTTCCAGTCAGTCATCATTATAATAGTTTATTCCTGTCCATAGGGACAGGTAAGATCTGGCTGGATGACCTACGGTGCCTGGGTACAGAGGAGGACATCTTTGACTGCCCTCACGGTGGAGCTGGAGTTACCAACTGCCAACACGTCGAAGATGCTGGAGTGCATTGTATCTAGACTAGAAGTGTGTGTGCAAAAGACAATCAAGTAAAACAGTACCAATCAAATAAAACACCAAGCATATTACATTTGGTTTAAGTAAATCAATTGTCTGTCTCTCTGTGGTGTTTTAGTCTAAACCATGTTCTCTTCCTGTTCTTAAGATTTCCTGTCTGTGTTGTGAACCATCACATTCTCTCTACCACATGAGTTTGCTCTGTATCACCAAACAAAGATAAATAACTGATGTGCTTGAATACTAATCATCATTCATCTCATTCCATGAACCATCCACATCAACACAGAGCCACTTAAATGTAGTTTATTTTATTTGATATTACAAAAGTGTATCCATCTTTGATCCTTCTAACTCTTAAGTATATTATCTTTCTTGTTTTTCATCTTTATGAAATTTATATTCATATTTCCTTTTATTTTTTCTGGGAACCCTCCGGGGCCTCTTCATAGAACCCTTGGGGTCCTAGTTCTGTTGATAAACGTTGTTCAAACTACTACTATAGTTTATCAGATCTCTTACGTTTTTTTAACTCAGTTAAAAACTGAGTGAGATTTTGTGGGGAAGGGCAGGGGTAGGTGATGGGGGGGGTTATGATTCTGTGTTGTAGGTGGCAGATTTTGAGGCCTTCAGGACAGGGGTAGGGGCCTGACATCTTTGAAAAAGACAAATGTAACAATAAATATATGTATGGTCAGATATAAAATCTAGAAATTAAATATCACAACTAAAAGTAGCCTCCTGACTAAAATGGACTATCCAACGATGAAATTGCATTTACTGCAACTGCTATTTCAAAATATATATATATATATATATATATATATATATATATATATTCTCTTTTCTTTTCGAAATAGCAGTTGCAGTAAATGCAATTTCATCTCATCATCAATCTCAAGTTATTGCATAATAAATGTTAAAGGGATAGTCCACCGATTTGCAGGTGGCTTTGTATTGCTAGAATAGCAGTAGTATTTTTTTTTTTTTTTAAATTGCTTCCCTCCCTCAGTTTTCCACTGAGTCGAAACTAAAACACCAGTTCTGCACTTTTTAGACTCACCCATAGGGGGACGAGACTTCATTCCCAGAATGTAAACAGTGTCCGCCATCTTTGCTAACAGTTATGCTAACTGGCTCTTGCTCTGCAGACTATTCAGCCTCCTTCTATGAGTCTTTACTGTTGAACTTTTGTGTACACATGAATGAAGGGTAATAAAACAAAATATAGCTTTATAATTCAAAGGAAAATGTTTTAATATAAAATAAACAAGACAAATCTAAAAGAAATTATGAAACAGTGGCGACAGAATCTGATGTGACAGCTGGAGGTGTCTGGAAGAGGAGCAGACATTGGATGGTGTGTGTGGTGTGAAGATTTTCTCCAAGACTTGATTCAACAATGCTCCTAAAAAGGTAAAAAAAATAAAAAAAATACAATTACACATGAAATATGAACATAGATTTGACTTTCTACCAGGAAACAAACCTTTCAGCAAAATATGCCAACTGAGTTAGCTGTGAACATTCTAATTTTGTCTATATAGGCTATGAACAACATTAGATGTTAGTACACACTGAAAATGACCGTGGTGTGAAAACATTGACTTCTTGAACAAATATGGATAACATTTATTTACATTATTCTCAAGCGAAAGCAAGGTGGCTTTACTCCGCTATCAGTTTACTTATGTTTCGTACGTATAATTGTCTATCAAACATTACTTGGACAATGTTGTCGCTTTACTGCCGACAACTATATGACATCGTAAACAATGTGAGTAGAAATAGAGTGGAGTTTTAGCTTCAGTCTTACCTCTCAGTGACGTCTTTGTGTGAAGACCGTGAACCCTCTGAGTTTCCAGCTTTTCCATGTCTTTAGTGTCTTCTCCAAAACTCAAAACAAGCTTAGCCTAGCTTAGCCTTCAAGCATCAGGCTTGCACCGCTCTGAAACTCTGACTGGCAAATGATGGGAACTTACTACTTGTCCTTTCCTTGTTTTTACTGCACATCCCGGTACAATGTAGCACCATAGTAAAACAACCTGAGTCATTTACAGGTCTGTAAAGCTGATTGATCGCTCACAGGGGTTTGTGTGTTTACACAACTTGCACTGTCTGCTTCGAAGCTTGAGACAGCGAGACTCTTGAGGGACAGCGGCGCCCTTTAATTATTTAAATACATAAATACACCATTCAATAAGTTACAAAATACTAACATGGGTTTTTTTCCTCATCACTTAGTAATTTTCAGTGGAGCTCCACTTCAGGTTTTACTTGATACTCATAACAAACAAAATGTTTAATTAAATATTTGTTCAAATGTCATATGACAAAAATCAAAGTGTTAAAATTTGATTGTACACTTACATTTAAGTGTTAAGTGTGTTTGGTGTTTGTTTCTGTCGGGTTGTGATGAGTTTCTGTTTTACTCACGCCAGCAAACCGAATCCAGTTCAGTCCGTCCATGAATACCTGTCCGGGGTTTGTAGCAGTTTTGCGTTGTTGCTGCAAACTAGTGACTGTGATCGTTTCATTAAAGACAAGAGATAAGAAGAAGACTGATGTCAGTGAGGAAACAAGGAAACAAAGTAACGTTAAACTTACATCTGTGATCTGTCAGCATCTCCTCTCCCTCTGGTGTGGCTGTCAACACTTCTGTTGAATGGTCAGCAAATCAGGTGCGAAAGCTTGAATTGTTTGGGGCGTGGCTTATTATTGAAAACAGGTGCGCTTGACTGATTTTTTTTTTTAACCATAACTTTATTTAAAACATTCCACAAACGTTGACAGAGAAACAACATCCCCTTGAAAAAGAGGAAACTGACTCAAGAACCTTTAAATTCCCCCCAATATACAAATATAAAATCAATATGATGTTCTTGATCGTGATTTTTCGTGATGTAAGCTATTAAGCTAAGTAAACTATTAGTAAGATGTAAACTCCTTTTTCTTTTTTCTCTTTAAAAATCCTGATATTATGGCATCATAATTTGTTAAAATAAATAAAATACCTTTTTTTAAATATCTATATCTATGTAAATATGAATGAATTAATATTGAAATCTCTTGTCTGTCGGTTGAACGTTCACACAAATTGTTATGCTTTGTTCATGAATAAATAAATCATTTGTGACATACGATTCATGAGATATTGCATATTGATTTGAAAATTCATTAGAGTATATTCAAGAGCATCCGCACATTCAAATCAAATAAATGTTATTTTCATAAGCTTGGAGGGTCATGTGAAAAACATTGGTGGGCAACCCTGCCAAAATTACTTTTAATTTGCTTAGTTTAACCCAATTTAATTTGAGGGTTTTTTTTACCACATTTTTCTTTTTCAGTGTTCAAGACATGCAGGAGCGAATCCAAAGATGCTGAAAACAAACATCATATTTTTTGGACTGGTTTTGTACAATCTTACAAATGCAATGTAAAATAAACAGACATCGTTGTTATTAGAGGTAAACTGTATGTCATTTAATATAATACATAATATAAATATCAACACACATTGATTAGTACATTCATGTCATTTTAGTCTTATTAAAAAAGAAGGAATTTATGAGGTGATCTCACTTATAATCACAAGTAAAGATTTTTTTTAAAAACACATTTTGTGCAGTTGATGCAACAAACAATACAAATTGTGCTTAAGGTAAGGTGTTTTTTTATTTTTATTTCTATTTCTATTTCTCACTCAGTTGGTTTTCATCCTGATGCTGAGCAGCTGAGGGACGCACTGCAGTGCCCAGAACAGCAGAGAGAGGGCAACAAAGGCCTGGACAAGAGACACGGAGAGACACAGATTAAAATACAGGCTGTAAAAGCTATGAAACTGTGTTTAAACCCAATGTTTTTGAAACGTTAATAAGATTTTATTGTATTCATTCATAAATACGGGTACAAAATCAACACAAGTGCAAACAGAGGGGTTTGACTAGGAAGTTGTTTTTACTTGGTCCATTTCTATATTATTTATATTAAACTTTATATCAGGGGTCAAATGATCTGGGGGTCACTGAGGGTCTCAGTTTGGTCATGAAGTGAATTAAAAGTCCCTTTTCGAGAAAAAGACATTGAAATAATACAATTTATGATGAAATGTTGATGTCATTTCAAAATAAAGGTGTTGTTTTGATATGGATTGGACTATTTACTACTTTTGTATTTAACCTCTGACCCTTCTGCTGCTGCAACAAGTGAATTCCCCCCCAGTGTGAGATCAATAAAGGAATATAGAATAATAAAGAGTAGAATAACATGAATTCAATCACATAAACCCTTAAACAGTGACATCAGTAAAGACACAAACCCATTTAGAACATTTCAATAAAAAAATGTCACGTTAGAAAAGAGGGTGAATAAGGTCAAATGTCATTGACTCTGGAGTACAAAGGCAAACAGTGAAGTTTGGACTCACGATCACTCATTAACGACTCATGTGTTCATTTATCAAACCATGTTTCTGCTGAATCATGGACACACACACACTGAGACATACTTTTCTTTAATTTTCATTTCAAGAAACGTTTTCATTCACACAAAAATGATGTAGTACCTATGTTTGACCTGTGTGCAGTGCTGTAATGCTGTTTTAGCATCATTCATTGCGTTCTACGGTGGCCTGGAGGGGCCAAAAATATGTAACATATAAACTGACAAGGAGCAGTCCGGTAACACAGTGCACACTAAGTATGTGGAAAACCACAATGAAGACACAGAAAAGAACTACGACCTCAGACAAAGTATTTCAAACGTCAACAATCACACCCACATTTGTCTGAAGACAATTATAATTTATGACGTTTATGTCCCCACTTTATTGTGTCTATTGTGTATCAAATGATCGCGTTAATTGTGATTAATTAATTACAGTCATATTTAGCGTGTTGTTTTTTAATCCCGTTAATCAAATTTTTTATCTCTAACTTTACTGTTTCTGTATGCGATTTCAAAAACCCTGACGGCACATCAATAAAGGTAAAGTGATAGGAGTTAGCAGCTCGAGTTTAGCCTAACACGTCAATGCAAAGCACCCAGTCGCGAGTGCAGCCACAGCTAAAGTTAGCAGCGAAGACGTTAGCAATTTAGCGAGCCATAGCAAAGCTCTTCACCAAACTAAACTGGAGGAGAACAAGTCTGCCACCGACAGGCTACTTTATATTTGTATTTTCTAAGTAATTTTAAGGTGAGATTAAAAAATAGATTAATTCGATTAATTATCTAGAGATCATAATTAATTAATCTCTCAATTTTATAATCAGCACTTATTGTGTCATCAACAATTCTGACATAAAAAAAAGCGTGGACGTCGTGATGCTGAAAGAAAACGGCGAGACTTTAGTCACAGAACGACGTGGAGAGCCAACTCAGAGGTCAAGGAGTGAGGTCGTCTCCCTGGACGCTCTCAGGACAGGGTCAGCGGGGTCGCCATCACTGGGGACCTGAGGAGAACAGCCCGCTCCTCCTCTTCCTCCCTCTGCTGCTGAGTTCTGGCCCATAAACTACATCCTACATCACAACTCCGGCCAAAACCAGCTCACTGTCCATCACAGTGGAAAAAAAGAAAAACAAAAACACTGATGGGAAAAAAAGTCATGTTTCCTCCTGGACATAGCAGCTGTTCTCCTCTGAGAGTGAGTGAGTGAACGAGTGAATTAAAGAGAGTGAGAGAGAGAGTGAGTGTAACACACTCCCTATCTCTCTCACCTGCTCTGACCACTTCCTGTCCACTAAGCGAGAGAATACAAGCCTGATTGAAAACATGTCCCTCCTCCTCCTTTATATATGTATGTATTTATTTATTTATTTATTTAACGCCTCTGTCATCCTTTTATTTACCGACTGTAAGTTTTTCTTCATTCTTGGCAAACAGACTTTACAGAAATGACACGGGAAGAATTATTTATAATAACGACTACTGACCATCAAAATCATCCACTGACATTTACACTGACATACTTTCCTTTTAGAACTGCTAACTATTGGATAACTAACCATTATTCTCATAATCCATGAATCTGTCATTATTTCTGTAAAATGTAAAATGATATGTTCTTAAATGTACCGCAAAACAAAAATGATTCAGTTTGAATGATTTCTTTGTTTTATGAAGCAAAGAAACCAGAAAATATTCACTTTTAAGAAGCTGAAAAATCATAGAAACCAGAAAAGATTCACTTTTAAAAGCAAAAAAATCCCAGAAACCAGAAAATATTCACTTTTAAAAGCTGAAAAATCCCAGAAACCAGAAAATATTCACTTTTAAAAGCTGAAAAATCACAGAAACCAGATAATATTCACTTTTAAGAAGCTGAAAAATCATAGAAACCAGAAAATATTCAGTTTTCAAAGCTAAAAAATCCCAGAAACCAGAAAAGATTCAGTTTTCAAAGCTGAAAAATCACAGAAACCAGACAATATTCACTTTTAAGAAGCTGAAAATTATAGAAACTTGTTTTAATTATGGAAAAACTCACTCAATTAACGATGAATGAATGAATTAAGTATACTTTTAGTTAGCTCTGCTGCCATTAGCCTATAATGATTTATTGATTGATTTTATTTTATTGATTGATTGTTAGCTCTGTTGTCATTAGCTTCATTGTTAGCTATGTTGTTGTCTCATGCTTTTCTATACTACACTAAGTTATGCTATGCTATGTAATTTGATGCTGTATTTTGTTATCTCATGCTTTGCTTTATACCATGTTGTGCTGTGCTGTGCTGTTATATTATATTTTCTTTTATGCTACATTACACCGGGTAAGACAATGCTGTCTTAAAACAGCAGATTTTTGCAATCTTTCTTGGCTTTGTGAGTGAATATTTGACATAGTGCTTTTACAGTCCTTTATTGTCGTGTGATCACTTTCAGCTGACACGTGAAAATCAACCAAATAAGTTCAGTGTTACTTCCATATTTCAGTCTAGTCACCACACTGAGTGGGATTACAGCGATGAACGCTGATGGAGAGTGAAGCGCAGGATGATTGGCAGAGCCTCACAAATCACATTTCACTGCAACAGACTGAAAGCACAGAGACATTGGTTCCTATCACAGCCGCATCTTAAAGGCACCTTTTTTTCCTACCTCTGTTTCCACTTCTCCTCAATTGCCCCTCTATGTTACAATTGAACAGAGTCGGTAGGAAATCCATGTGGGAGAGATTACATCGTGGAAGGAAGCGGGTTTGATCTTCTACAAATAAGCAGACAGCAGCGAAGAGCTCAGCAAATTCACTCACACTCACTTTGTCTGAGGCAGAAATGACTTGGTTAAGGGTAGTTGTGTAGAAATATATATGTGTGTGTGTGTAAAAAGTCTCAAATGTGTGGTTCCTGGAGGTTTTTTTTTGTTTCTTAGATCAGATTAATTTACTCGGCGAAAAAAGCAGAGTCTCATTTTTAGTAACAATCTGCTTTGGGTCAGATTGAGTGAGATTTACAGTGAGATTACAGTGAGATTTACAGTGAGATTTGTGGTTGATTACATAAAAACTGATTTTTTTTCAATTTAGTTGTCAAAGTAAAGGAGTTTAACATGTTTTAAAAATAATCTGCTGCACAAAGTCATTTTAAAGTTTTATATACTGTATGCTAAGCTATTGCACGGTTTGTTGTTAAATGAGTTACTCAGAAAAAAAGATATATCAGGCTATGCTAGGCTACTTTGTTTTACGCTATGCTATATTATGTTCTGGTAAATCACATGCTAAGCTCTATTGTGTTATGTTATATAATATACTGTACATATATACTGTATTTAATACATGCTATGCTATACTATGTTATATTATGCTGTTTTTTATGCTAAGCTATATCATGTTATGCTATGTCCATGCTATGCTATATTGTGTTTTATCATGCTATGCTATGCTGTTGTGTTATGCTACATTATGTTATGTTGTGTTATGTTTGTTTTATCACATGTGATGTTGTGTTATATGTTTGTTTTATCACATGTGATGTTATGTTAAGTTGTTATTCTATGCTGTATTGTGTTAAATTACGTTAATTTCCCCTCGTTGTGGGATTAATAAAGGATTATTATATTTTATCTTATCTTAAATCTTATTGTAAACACTGTGGAAAAATGTCTTTGGCACCACATAAAAACTACAACATAAATCACATATTCAAAGATAATAATTTAAATATATATATTTATAAAAAGAGGTACAACCTGGAGATAAGGACGTTTAATTTCTGCTAAATAAATACAAACTATAGACCCTTTCATTGTATACAAACACTGTCCTCCACTGAATAATTCTGAATATGTTCTTTCGTTCGCAAACAATATCTAAATATTGTTTAGGTATTAGTACCTACTCGGGCAAGGTTCTAAAAGTGTGCTGAGTATTATGCAAAGATTGGTCAGACTGCTGTTTGTACTGGAGATAAAGCTAGCCCGTACATGCGAGAAAGTCTATGCACATACAAGTATTACAAGGAAAGTTTACTTGTCAGCAGTCTTCTCTTTTTAATGCTTGGAGCCACAGACAACGTCTATTTTTTTTGAAAAGGATGAGATCCTGGAGGGATTCTGAACACCATTGCTGGTTCTATTTTCACAGCCAACTACGCTACAAGTAGACATTTTATGTGTTGGATTTCTGTACAAATATATGGTACGAGTGTGTTTTCTGACCCCAAACTGCACTCGCACATTTCTGTGACGTAGCTCTCGAAAGGGTCTATAGATCCACTCTGGTGTTGATCCATGTGACCAAACTAAATCTAATGCTGCTTAATAAATTAACTTATTCATGAAGATTTCCTTTGTTCTACTAAACTCAGTTTAACACTAATAATGATGATGATGGACATGAAGTTTTCTCTGCGTCTCTCTCCGTCCTTCAGCCTTCAGCGGGTTAAAAACCGTGGCTGAGCCTCGTCCGTTTCCCCCAAAGCAGCTGCACTCGTGATTGAAATGAAAACACGGCAGAATGGCTGCTGTCAGGCATGTGATATATGACCTGTAATGGGATGTTTCCAGGACTCCCTCTCCTCTCCTCTCCGACCTGGACACGACTGGATTGAAAAATCCTTCTGAGCTTTTAGTCCTTTAGTCTGTTGCATCTGGACGTGGCTAAATAAGTGAAAATAAACCACTGAAAGTACCTGCTAATAATGATAATAATCATAATAACTCCTCCTCCTACATCCACAATAAAGATTGTGGTTTATTCGTTATAAGAAATCATCTAATCCCTGTTCTTTTTTCCTGCTCTCTGCCCATTTTTTTGTTGAGTTTTCAGTTTAAAGTGAACATTCCAACATAATGTGAGGAAAGTTTGGGACTGAGTTTCCAAAACCTTCTCTTTTCTTAAAGATGACAAACCTATTGTGACCCAAATCACCTGAGACATTGTGACAAGAGTGTGTTAGACTATAATAATTTCATGTTAAATTAAACATACAAACATAAATCTTGACTAAAATGTTGGCAAAGTTCTGCAAAATGTGTTCAGGGGGGGTTTGGGGACGCAGACTTTGAGAACCACTGGTTTAGGATAAAGTCAATTCATGTGAATTTATTTGAATTTAATCTAAAAGTAGGAGTCTTATTTTAATCAAAAAAATCTAATGCATTAAAGGAACATTATGTAATTTTTTTAATTAAATGAAGTCATAAAATGACGATGATTTGTCATAAGAGATGAAGGAAACATGTTCAGTTGAAATAATGGTTTTTAGCCAGTTTTCCCTTATTTTAAGAAATATTAAAGGGGACATAGACCGGAAGCTCCAATTAACGCTGCGTTTGTGTGTGTATCTGTGTCATTCCCTCGTTTATGAAACCCTACAGTTTCAGAACAAACAGTTCAGCCACTGCTGAGAAAATAGTGTTGTATTGTTTTCCTGGGCTCTGTGAAGCGGATTGGCACTTCCCTATGCTGATGATGTCATCAGAAATCCTCACCACTCCTCTCACCACCGTAGCGCCTCCTGGTGCGGGCACTAGTCCGGGCACATCCGGTTGCGTACATTCAACCGCAGAAGAAGAAGAACTACTCTCGTTGTAGCTGCTGAGATGCAGAGCGTCCACCGTGCCAGAGGGGGAGCTGTGTATCTGAGAGCTGACGTGCTAATGACGTCACTTCCAGGTAACTGACCAATCACAGAACAGTGGGACTCTTTGGCTGGCCAATCACAACACAGTCCACGTTCTGGGGGTGTGGTTTTGGTCTGAAACAGCGCGGCTAACGAGAGCGTCAGTGAGGAGATATTCTGATCGGCTCGTTTGCAGCGACTGGGAGGTTTTTAACCATGAAAACAAGTTAATATATGTAAGTAGACCTCCATAACTAACATATATGTGCTATACCAGCATTCGATGTCACCTTTAAATTCAGAAAGTAGCTATTTTTACGTTTTCTAGCCACCAAAAGCCCACTGGCAGAACATTTAAATCCATTCAAGAACATTTGGCTTACTTTGGGTGGGTGTAAATGTGTACATTTCACATGATTGTTATATTTGTGAGAAAAATTACTCTCAAAATCATGATAATATCGTATTGTGACGTCTCTGGCGATTCCTACCTATATTAAATAGTTAATGCAGAACATTGGATTCTTATATGTTAAATAAACTAATAAATGAATAAAATATAAATGATCAAGTTCCATTACATGGAAAACAAATACTTTGGTCCTGGTGGATGGTCCAAAGCAGCAACAGTGTCACTTTTCTACAACTTCACCTACATGTATGCACTTCAACAGGACACACACACACACACACAAAAGGACTTCCTGTGTGTTCATTATGAGCAGATACTGGAGCTGTTTGAGGAGACACAGGAAGGACACGCTGAGCAGGATAGAGTGAAAAAGGGTGTGACTATATGTTGATTTAAACAAGCAGGTGTTTACAGGTGTTCACATGTGTCTTTATTGACGACAGTCTCATGTAAGGTCAGCGGTGACGAGTACGCCTCAGGGAAAACATGAGACAACTGTTTATCTGTCCAAACTTACTGTAGACCTCATCACTGACACTCAGCTGTGTGCACCCCCTGCTGGTACACATGATATCAGACGCACAAAAAACGACTCCCCTGATAAAATCTCAGCCTCTCTGAGTCTACAGCAGTTTAAGAATTATGCTTGTGTGTATATTTTTATTTAATTTTATAAACCAAAGTCCACAGAGAAAATCAGTGATTTTAGCTCACAGGGACACAGGAGCTGCTCGTCCTCTGCTGCCTCGTGTGGTCAATTTGTGTCACTGAAGTAAATCTGAACAAAGATTTTCATACACCGAAATCACAAAATAAGACATTTGAATTTAGTGATGGAGGCAGCAGTGGATCAACAACTCCTGTGTGTGTGACGTTAAAATCACTGATTTCCTCTCTGGACTTTGGTGTGAGAGGTTTTGTTTAGTAGCAAAAAAGAATAGCTGGTTTGTTTTTGTTTGTTTTTGTCTTGTATCACTGGCAGCCATGTTTTCACTTAAAGGTCCAGTCTGTGAAATTTACGTGACAAATGAAAAGTTTAAATTTGGCCAAAAAATGTAATTTCTTATAGTGTATCATCACAAAATTGCATAAAAGTTTATTCCCATTAATCTCAGAATGAGCCTTTTGTATTGATGTTAAGCAGGGTCAGCTCTACAGTGGTCCATTATGGATTTCTTGTCAGAAAAGGTTTTTTAACGGCAGCTAAAATAGTCAAACGATCGCGAGGACTTAAGACAGGCCCTAAATTTATTATGTGAGGCTAAAGTCTTGTTTTTGCCTTCTGTCCTGACTGGCAGCCATGTTTGTGCTTCCACAGAGAAGATCCATGGTGGATGAGAGTAATGTTGTTTCTCAGAGAAACAGCACAGATGAACGAGTCTCTGAGGGCCTGTAATAAGTGGATCTTTACCCTCACTCCTTTCATCCATGCAAGGGTATTTATAAAAACATTCCTACTGCAGAGTCTCAGGCCAACTATTCTTGAAGTCGTTGTGTGCTGCTCTTGCCACATGTGTGGCATTCTGGGTAAGAGGCAGTAATCATTGTTGCCAATTTGGTGTAATGAATGCAGCACAAAATGGTTACGGCTGTAATCAGCTAAACAAACGGAGGAATGTCTCTGCCATCTGAGCCAGCACAACAAATACTGTCCACTGACGGACAATCTGCTGCCTAATTTGAGTTTGTTTGACTAAAGACAGTGAAAACACACGCTGTGTAACAGAAACACACACACACACACGCTCACTCACAGGGTCAGGATGTGAAGAGCAAGGTCAAGAGAGGAGGTCATGAATACACAAAACTACGCTCTACAACAACAATAATAATAAAGTGGAGAAAAGTAAGAGTTAACTTTACAACTTATAACCAAAGAAAAACAAAGAACAGACGTTAAAATATCTGATTAAAGACGTTTGCACTTTAATGACAATTGAACATGTGATAGAGAAGAGACGTTCAGACATTCAGCATTGACATCAACACCTGCTAAGTCACAAAATAACTCATTTGAACTTAGTGATGGAGGCAGCACAACTCCTGTGTGTGTGATGTTAAAATCACTGATTTTCTCTATGAAGTTTGGTGTGGGAGAGGGAGTGCTTTACAAACTTCACTTTCCTGTTGTCTAACAGTGAGAAAAAGACGTGAACGTGTTCTTAAAGATATCATAGACTTAAACTGACGTTTAACTTTTTTACCACCCTTTAAATTTGACTTTACGCCAAAATTGGTGTAGGTACCACCAACAATCATACATTTTAACTTCTTGTAGTCAAACCATATTTCAACTTTGATCAACTGTGACATAAACTCTGTATCAGGATTGCTTTGCCAATGTGTAATCAGTGTGTGTGAGTGGATTTTTAGAGAAATAATAAGGTATAAAGAACAAAAAAGAGAGCAGAAAAAGAAGTAGCAGAGCAGCTTTCATCAGGTTCAGTCCGGTTCACACGTTGGCTCGGACGCCGCGTCATAAACCGCTCCACTGTTGTGTTTCACCCATGAATTAAAGCACAAATAAGGAAGACGAAATTCAAAAGAAAGTCAACGCTGGCCGCAGAGAGACTAACCTCGCCAGAGCCAAACCAAACACCGCTCCAGAAACCCCCGGAGGGCCAATTGCCCGTTAGATTTCCATAGCTTTACCTGGCAAGTGGTTTGACAACATAAACCAAGCGGTTACTCTTTGACGGGCACGATCCCCTGCACACGGAGTGATAATATTTCACACTGTGTACGCTCAACCACCCCGCTGTTTACTCCAACGGAATAGTCCTACCCAGAGTTTCTCTTTCAAATCCCTCCATTTTCTCCGTGGGAGGAGATTTCCTTTCCTTTCCAGTGAGCTCTCATGATGATGATGTCATGCTCACAAAACTCTCCATAGCCTGAGAAAAACCTGCCGCTTCTCGCCTGCCGCACATTCCTTTCCTCGCTGGGGGTCGCTGACCTCTCACACCTGAGATCCGGGCGAGTGGAAGCGACCCTCTGAGATAACGGCGACCTCTCGCTCTCTGCTGTCTTATCTGCCAACTCACGGCAGGCACAGCGGCGCGCGGGGGGGGGGGGGGGGGGCACCTAGTGGTGAGTTTGAGTCTTTGTGTTTGACATGAACTTGATAATATTGTTCTGACCTCACGCAGCATTTGTCTTTCCCTCTTCAGAAGTCTGTCAGACACAGCTCTCTGCTGCGTTCGGCCCAGAAGATGAAAAGATGGAAAATCCAGTGGGTTTTTGAAAAACAAATTAAATGGCTTCTCTTTATATATCCGATTTAAAGGGATTATGTAGATTTAGACGTGCTTCTCCAGTGTCACACTTGCTCGCATGAGCTAATAAAACGGCTTATTACGAGGGGAACATCTACAGACACTAAATGTTGAGAGCATCTTTGGATTTTTATTATTGTATTTTGCTGATTTTTAACGACAAAAAAAGTCAAAACTAAACTGAAAACAGGTGAACACATATGTGCTTTTCATTATTTTTCTATTTGATTTTGGGCCAACAGAGTGAAATTGTGACTGTTTATGTATTTTGAAAAGCTCTGGTTCTGTTCGTTCGTTTTAGGCTCAAATCAGGAAAATATACAAAGAAACAAATAAATTGGAACAAATAAATATTGTAAACCAGGGGGGAAAAAAGCTAAATTCCAAAATGTAATGTACTAAATATTCAATAAACCTGTTCACACAACTGATTTACTTCCAGTTTGTGTCTTGTACGTATTAAGTTTCTTTAACTCGCTCACTCTCCCACACCAAACTCTGCAGATAACAAGGTGCATTCAAAGACTCTGGTGAACCATTCACTCTCCCACACCAACGTCCACAGAGAAAACGATTGATTTTAACATCACAGCACACAGGAGTCGTTGATCCACTGCTGCCTCCATCACTAAGTTCAAATATGTTATTTTGTTAATTCTGTATTTGAAATCCTTCATTTGGATTGACCACAGTGACACAAAGTAACCACACGAGGCAGCAGTAGACCCCCGCCAGCTAAAATCACAGATTTTCTCTATGGAGTTTGGTGCATGGTTGACAAACTTTGGTTTCCAGAAAGAAAAAGGCTGTTTAACATTGGGATAAAGAACTAATTATATTCTTAAAATACTGTTGACTAAAGAAGGCTAAGATTTTATGACATTTATTGTGGTGAACTGAAGCCGGACCTCAAACATCTGTATTGATGGCTTCTAAAGAAGCACACAATAACAGATTTGAACAATGTCATAGGTTGTGGTGAGTCAACATTAAATGATAACAGTTTTATGGCAGATAATAAAAATGTACATCAGGAAAATGAAGTAGATTTTTTACTGAGATTCAGTATAAAAGACTTTTCTCTTCCTCTTCTCTAAAACTAGTTGGATTTTGAGAGAGCTGCTGCTGGCTCACACTCACACATGCAGTGATGTGTTTCCCTGTTGCCCAGAGGCCCCACACACTTCTACAACCACGAGTTACATCATGAGGGTCCAAACTTCACAGATGGCCCCTGAGTGACACTCAGCACACACACACACACACACACACGCGCGCACACACACATAACCGAGAAAAACCAGATCACACAACAACAGTCACTGCAATAAAAAACAACCTGTTTTCACAAGTCAAATCATTATTGACAGGTTGTTGTGATATAAAGACGCTGATTTAGATAAATACTGAGACACTTATTGCTCTTATTATGTTATCACGTTCACATGGGCGAAGATGGAACATGCAGGTGACCTTTGAGGCTATTTATTAATTTATTTAGGCCAAATTCACAAATGAATGTCTACAGAGATTGTACCATATGTACGCTGAATAGAAAAAGGTCCAAGCTCAGAACCTTGTGGCACTCCATGACAACGTGTACAATCACCTTATTATATGAATTGCTGTATTTATTTACTCCAGAACAAGGACATCAGGAGCAGGAGCAGTTCTACATTGGCGACCATGTTTTTACAGTAGCCCACAATGGACAAACTAAATATCTTTTGCATTTTTGAAGTTTACATAGGTTCTCCAAAACTTCCTCCAAAAGGGAAGGGTGAGGTGCAACATGCAACATCGCCAATAATGTGGACCACCATGTTACAGTAGCCTACAAGGGACAAATGAAATATCAGAGAGTCTGTGTCCTCAAGACAGACTTGATTTGTTTCATGAGGCTTTTGTTGATTTGTTAAGTATAATTGTGTATCATCAGCGTAACAGTGGATAAATATAGAGCAATTCCTGACAATGTTTCCTTGAGGTAGCATATTTAGGTTGACTAGTAAAGGTCCAAGCACAGAACCTTGTGGGACTCCGTGACTCATCATTAACCTGTACAAACTAAAAATCTGATGATGGTGTCAAATGAAGAATCATAAACCATTTCACTGACAGAAAGTCATCAATCAATAACCGTAAAAAATGACATCCAACCATGAGGCAGCTTTTATTGCTGTTTTGAGTTTACACAACTATATAAACAAACCGTATCAGTCACTACCTTTGGGTTCTTTACGAGAGGACATGGCCTCATCGAGCAGAGGCAGCTGTAATTTAGGTCAAATGTGAAGTTGCTAAACAAGCTTGTATCACTTTAATGAAGAGGTCTAAAGTCCACAGTCGTCCAATCAAATCTAATAATCATAGTTTGATCTACTGTCATAATTCTGAGCAGCAGGTTGTGAAATTATAGTTACTATTAACTGTACTGTCTGTTAGAATTGTCTAAAACGATTCCGGTAAAACTCTGAAGCAGGACTTTTGTACTAATGTACAAACGACCATGTCCTGTAGCCTGTGCTATTATACACTGTATAAATATAGAATTTTATAAAAATATGATTACACTGTTTTAAGATTTTAAGATATTAAGAAACAAAATCTGACCCCGGAAAAAACAACAGACAATAGTGCTTTAAAGAGAACGAGGTGAGGTCACCAACATGGACCTGACACAACTGCGACTGTGACTTATGCTGTAAATTATTTGAAGGTCAATAAAACCTACACTGGCTTAGTCTTTGACCATGGTTCTCAAACTGTGGTGCATGTACCACCAGTGGTACACAAGATTCCTCTGGTGGTAAATCTGAAATACTGCTGACTGTATATACCAAGGTATGTGATTGGAGTGGAGCTGAGGAATTTTGAGTGTGTAGAAAATGAAACAAATCACCTTTTATCTCACTCTATCTTAATATAATGTCTAATGAGAGAGATCGTTATTTTCTCCAAACTTTGAGAATTACTCATCTATGATATTTTACATGAATGTGTGCTGCTTTATCTTTTTGCTCAAAAGTGAAGTTTGCTGCTGGTCTACTGCTGCCTCGTGTCAGTTACTGTCACTGAAGTCGATCTGAGTGGATGATTTTGAACACCAAAGTGATAAAATAAGTCATTTGAACTGAGTGATGGAGGCAGCAGTAGATCAACAACTCCTGTGTGCTGTGATGTTAAAATCAATGATTTTCTCTATGGGCTTTGGTGTGGGAGAGTGAGTGGTTTACAAACTTTAGTTTCTGGACAAAAAAAACAAATCTGACAACACTAACTAGTTGTACACACAGTTACAACCTCATTCAACCCTCTCACAAACACACACGTCCCCTGTTCAACGTGGAGTCCCCTCTTTGTGAGTGTGTAACAACACCCAAGTCCCTTCTGGGGTTCTACTGGTTCACGAGTACACACATTCACACTCACACTCATTCACGCACGCACACGCACACGCACACGCACACACACACAGAGTTCTCAGGCTGGTCTCGTCTGCAGCAGACGTGGTTTTGGGTCTGAGTGATTGCTGGGCTGGTTTACAGGTCAAGCTTGCAGCTTTACAAGGGAAATCTCCAGAGCCACTATAAATACCACTGTGAGCTTTAAGGGTGCAGTATATCACACCACTGGGTTTGAAGCACCACAAACGACCCGGTTTTTGTAGTTTTCTTTGTGGTCTCACTCACTCACACACACTCACACACACACACACACACACACACACACACACACACTGTTCGCTCTCATGAGCCTGAATACAATTAAATGTGAAATTTCTCCTCCATTTCAAGTGACTGTTAATTCATTGGCCCGACTTCAAAACACGCCCCCTCCCTCCCTCCCTCCCTCCATCTGCAACAAAGAGAGGCACGTTCACCTCACACGTCACACACATATATCATTAAAAGCACCTTTAAGTTGTAAAGGGTGTTTTTCTTTCTTTCTCTCTTTCTCTTTCTCTGCTGTAGTTGTGAACAAAGGGCAACAATGTGTCAGGAACCATTTGAATGAGTCCCACCTGCAGGCGAGACACTTCTTCATCTCTGTGTGATGTAGTCTAATGACTGTGTGTTTAAAGTGACACGACCGAGCGGCATGTGAGACATAAATCAGGACTAACGCGTCACTTTAGGACGAGGCTTTCATAAAGATGATGATTCAGTTTCAATCTCCACTTTATGGTGAGAAAAACAGCAGAAACACCTGAGCAGCACAGATGTGGAGGCAGACGACAATAAAAGATTCTCACGTGCAAATCTCATCAGCTCCCACTGAGCGCGTCCACACCATTTATACTCTCTTTCACGCTGGCGAGGGTGAGTGAGAGAGGGAGAGTGAGAGAGAGAGAGCGAGGGGGAGAGAGGGGGAGAGAGAGAGGGAGAGCGAGAGAGAGACAGAGGGAGAGAGGGAGAGAGGGAGAGTGAGAGGGAGAGAGCGAGGGGGAGGGAGAGAGAGAGAGAGGGGGACGCAACAAGGTCAGACACCATCTACAGCAGGGGTCTCAAACTGGCGGCCCGGGGGCCACATGTGGCCCTCCAATCGATTTCGTGTGGCCCTCCAAACAATATCACTTATATTTTAAAATGATTATTCAAAATTCAACTTTATTTTTAAAGCACAAAACAAACACGGTGGACCAAAGTGCTGTACAGAATAATGGATAAAAGACAGAAAAGCTCACACGAGGCAAGAGTACATATAAAAAAAGGAATTAATACGGCATATTGATGTCATTTTGAGCTGAACGTCCACCGCAACTGTTACTTTTCCCAAAAAAGTTGGGCTTTTTTTTTACTTGACTGGCCCTCGAGTGACCAGATGAGACAGTCAGTGGCCCACAGGTCATTTGAGTTTGAGACCCCTGATCTACAGTCATGGCTGACAGAAAAGAGCTGTAAATTTGTGGTCAATTGGGCAACGAATTTGGACTCATAGATCACAGGAGTTAGCAACAAGCTAACACACACACACACACACACACCAACTAAGTGCCTAACCCTAGAACCAGGTCTTAACTCCCAGAAATGCCTTTAAAGTCGTGGAGCACAGACAAAATGTCCCCACAAAGATATAAATACACACATACACACACACACAGCGTCTGGTTTCCATCACTTCAGAGGACATTACATTGACTTAACCCTAACTATAACTACTAATAAGTCTAATACCCTTAATGCAGTCATGTCAAAGTCAAATACACGGGGGGCCAAAATAAAAAAAAAATGGTACAAGTGGAGGGCCGGGCTGGTTCAATGTTTATTAAAACTTGCAACTATTGCACATATTGAACCAATACCAATAACACAGCCTATATTGCACTTAACATTAATCATTAAATTACATTAAGCAAAACATAAATAAAATCAGTTGCAATATTTTCTCAAGGCTCTTTCAGTAACAAATTGAAAATGTTTTTTCTTCTTCTTTTTTTAACAGGTAAACAGCTAAATGTAATTTTCCTTCAAAGCTCAATGGCAAGATAAATGCAAAAATGAAACAGCATGCATTAAAAACAAATCAGTGTGCTGTTCTGATCCTCACCAATGTCTGTCTTTTATAATAAAATTAGAAAAGTTAGTGCAAACTTGAAAAAGTGCAAAACAGTTGCATTAATTTCTTAGGCAAGATTTGTCTTTCTGTGCGTCTGTGTGTTTCATTGATGTTTCATAGTGCCTTCTTAAGTTATATTCTTTCATAACAGACGCGCTGTCTCCACACACAAGACACACAGGCTTTCCTTTTACTTCTCCCACCTGTCTTGGAACCCCCTGTTTTCAGCGTCTACCTTCTACCTTGCCATTTTGGGGGAGAGGGAGATGAAAACTGACGGCGATGTTTAGTCCTCCACTGTGACTGTGCTGCTGCTCATGAAGAGAAGACGCGGGATTGCGCTCGCTTGCGGGCACTCGGTACGCGCCAATGCACTCGCAGTGCATCTTGGGATTTGTAGTATTATGGTGCTGCGGGCACATAATACTGCGGGCCAGTTTTAATAGTAATTAAATATCATCCCGCGGGCCAGAGACAACTCATTCACGGGCCGGATCCGGCCCGCGGGCCTTGACTCTGACATATGTGCCTTAATGTAACCATCCAACAACTTCACTTTAAAATAGAATAATTTACGTTATGTGGACATGATTTTTGTGTAAACAGAGAATTCTGTCATTATTCAGTTTTAATGATTTCTTTGTCATAAGCAGCAAAGAAACCAGAAAATATTCACATTTAAGAAGTGGAAAAATCACTTGCTTAAAATATTGAAAAATCACTGGAGCCCATTAATGGATGATCAAAATAGTTTAGGTTTAGGTAGTTTTAGTTTTTCAAACACTTGCAGGTTGGTCTTACCTCTATAGGAACAGCCAGTGAAGGCATTGGTGGCTTCATGTAGCCGCTCCACTGCATCATCACCATGACGACGCAGCGCAGCATCTCCAACATGGCTGCCGACGGTCTGAGAGCGAGGACACGACGATGAATGAATGAATGAATGAATGACACAGCATAAACACCCTGACTCCGCCCATTATGTGGAAACACTGATCATTTGTTACTAGAGTAAATTATTAATTATTTAAAGACTACAGTAGATTATTTATTTTAAAAGACTACAGTAGATTATTTATTATTTAAAAACTACAGTAGATTATGTATTATTTAAAGACTACAGTAGATTATGTATTATTCAAAGACTACAGTAGATTATGTATTATTTAAAGACTACAGTAAATTATTTATTTTTAAAGACTACAATAGATTATTTAATATTTAAAGACTACAGTAGATTATGTATTATTTAAAGACTACAGTAAATAATTTATTGTTAAAGACTACAATAGATTATTTATTATTTAAAGACTACAGTAGATTATATATTATTTAAAGACTACAGTAGATTATTTACTATTTAAAGACTACAGTAGAGTGTGTAATATTTAAAGACTACAGTAGATTATGTATTATATAAAGACTAAAATAGATTATTTATTATTTAAAGACTAAAGTAGATTATTTAGGATTTAAAGACTACAATAGATTATTTATTATTTAAAAACTACAGTAGATTATGTATTATTTAAAGACTACAGTAGATTATGTATTATTCAAAGACTACAGAAGATTATGTATTATTTAAAGACTACAGTAAATTATTTATTATTTAAAGACTACAGTAGATTATTTACTATTTAAAGACTACAGTAGAGTGTGTAATATTTAAAGACTACAGTAGATTATGTATTATATAAAGACTAAAATAGATTATTTATTATTTAAAGACTAAAGTAGATTATTTAGGATTTAAAGACTACAATAGATTATTTATTATTTAAAAACTACAGTAGATTATGTATTATTTAAAGACTACAGTAGATTATGTATTATTCAAAGACTACAGAAGATTATGTATTATTTAAAGACTACAGTAAATTATTTATTTTTAAAGACTACAGTAGATTATTTACTATTTAAAGACTACAGTAGAGTGTGTAATATTTAAAGACTACAGTAGATTATGTATTATATAAAGACTAAAATAGATGATTTATTATTTAAAGACTAAAGTAGATTATTTAGGATTTAAAGACTACAATAGATTTATTATTTAAAAACTACAGTAGATTATGTATTATTTAAAGACTACAGTAGATTATGTATTATTCAAAGACTACGGTAAATTATTTATTGTTAAAGACTACAATAGATTATTTATTATTTAAAGACTACAGTAGATTATATATTATTTAAAGACTACAGTAGATTATTTATTTTTAAAGACTACAGTAGATTATGTATTATTTAAAGACTACAGTAAATTATTTATTGTTAAAGACTACAATAGATTATTTATTATTTAAAGACTACAGTAGATTATATATTTAAAGACTACAGTAGATTATTTACTATTTAAAGACTACAGTAGATTGTGTATTATTTAAAGACTACAGTAGATTATGTATTATATAAAGACTAAAGTAGATTATTTATTATTTAAAGACTAAAGTAGATTATTTAGGATTTAAAGACTACAGTAATTATTTAAAGGCCGCTTTTGATGAAAATGTGTCATTAAATGATTTTTATCTCGGCTTTTCAAAAACATGTTACTCCTGATCATATATAAATATACATACATACATACATACATATATATAAGACATTGTCAGAATGTAACCTGAGATCGTCAGGTGTGTGACCTGGGCTCTTTTTGGTCCGAAGCAAAACCCATTTCAAATTTTAAAATGACCTCTTAAAAAAATCACTTGTGTGATTTTTGTTTTACATTTGTACTGTTTTATTTTTCTATCATGGAAAGAAGTTATTTTCATAAGTATTATTATTATTATTATTATTATAATAAAAAAGCAGCTGTTTAAAGACATCATGAAACAAATAAGATGCAGATTTTGATTTTGCACAGTGTGTTGAGCATAAAGGTGCATTCAGTGAACCTTGGAAATTTCGTGACACAGATGTACTGCGTGTTACTCCTCGATCTGTACCGGAATCCTGACTCCTACTCAAGAGCAAAAGTGACTACTTCCTGTTAGTATTGTTGTTTTGGAGAAGTTGTAGTTGCTACTCGTGATAAAATTAAAGAAGACATTTTTATTATCAGCCTTTAAAAGTCCACTACGAGTTGACCTCTACTTTTATTTTTAGATCCCCACAGATTTCTTCTAAATCCAAACTCTGTCAGTTTCAAGGACAATCTTCCAAACTCCAATCAAATATGCAAATGCATCACTGTACCTCTGGTCCAGGATGAAACCGACAGAGGTGAGCGTGAGCAGGACGTAGCCGATCATCCCAAGGACGGCCAACTGGGACAGCATCTAGAAAAAGGGAGAGAGATGCGTTTGCGCGCCATGAGAAAATGCGGTCGGCGGGAAAAAATACATTAGAATTTAAACCTTAAATCAATATCACGGCTGGTTAAGTTACGGCCACGGGAGACCTTACAGGGAGAGCGCTCGTAAAGAACCGCAGCTTGGCTGTTTGACTGTTTACTCGGAGACGCCAACCAAAACATGTCTGACCTTCAGAGTATAAGTGTACTGGCACACACACACACACACCTAGTTTACATAGACACTCTAATCATCCCAGATGGGCCTTGACTGGTGGAGAGAGGAGGAGGGGGCACGACCACAGTGGAAGAGACGGCAGTTTGAATCCTGATAGGTAGAAAGTGGAGCCAAAACCAGTGTTGGAGCAAAAAAAAAACTTTGCTTTTCCGAATGATGTGGGACACACACACACACACACACACACACACACACAGATGGTGATGTACGGTGTAATTTGTGTTCTCTAACCTACAGTCTTGGCCAGGGAGCGGCAGCAGCTGGAATCCCGGTGTCTCCCGAGGACGTCGTGAACTGTCAGTTTAGGTTTACATTTGTCTGACACTCAGAAACAGACACAAACAGCCAGAATCTCAACGACTGCTCCCATGCAGCTCAAACCCATAGGGACACAAACACACAGTACAGTGTGTGTGTGTGTGTGTGTGTGTGTGTGTGTGAAAACATCAACAGCACAGGAAGACGAGAATACAGCACTACGTCTGTGTGTTTATCCAAGCGTTGTAATCCATAAACTCCCCTATAAGAGCCCAATTATCGGACAGCCTCACATGGGAGACGCAGAAACGTGATATGATTTTGGTTCCACCGTGAATCAAACTCAGGGGGGAGGGGGTTTCTGAGCTGGATCCGTCAAACGAGAGTCGGCTCTGTCAGAGTTTATTAAAGCAGTTTTCATCGCAGTTCAAAGGCTACACATGCAGCTATTTTTAACACACAAGCGTAACTAGTGCAGAATGGACGTCGGTATCAGAGGTTATGTGAACGTATCTGCATGTCGTGAGTGGACGGGGGCGGAGGCTGAAGGACACACCACAACATTTTACCCACAATTCACAGTCGGGCAGAGTCTGTCACATCAGGTTGCTTTCCAGAGTTAAAGGCACAGCGACATAAAAGGTATAAACATAAAATCTGTACAAATGGGCGGGACTACAAGTGGACGGAACTTAAAGCAGGATCACAGAATCACACGTGAGTCTAGCCAAAAATAAAAGAGTAAAAACAGATTAGTGTCACGTGATAAGAGTTAGGGTTAGGTCATGATTACGGAAACTGAAAGAGAGGGGGCGGGACTACAAGTGGGCGGAACTTAAAGTTGACTTTTAGTTCCGCCCATGTCTTGCATAGATACCTCTCAAAATCTCTAGTTTGTCACAGTAGAACACAATGTCTAGAAAGAATGCCAAAACCTGACATGAAGAAATACTGCTTCCCTTTAAACAAGAAGATCATTTAAAATCATGATCATGAATTTGTCAGAAAAATCAAATCAAATCAGAATTACAAGCTATTTTAGTCGCCCTCTGCTGGACGACCAGTTAACTGTAACTTCCAGAGGGAGCAGAACAGGATTAGTGGTTTGTGTAAACCATGCTCATTTTTTTAGCGACGCAGCGTCCGGAGACAGACATGGAAGTTAACATGTGGTGGCAGCACTGAGCCACAAGCAGCTCTGAGACTCTGTTATTGTATTTGTCCCCAGAGAATAATCAGCTGCTCATTATCAGCTGTTAGTTTGGCCTGGAATTACCCTCCGTCCTGAGAGACATACAGTGGACAGCGTTAAAGGTCCAGTGTGTAACATTTAGCAGGGTTTATTGGCAGATATTGAACTGAAGTGTAAAACATAAGCTTGTGTGGCTCTTGTGACCTTAGAAGAAGCCTTTTTATTTCAGATGTGGAAGGACCTGCTGTGTTTTGGGAACACCAGGCAGTCACACTCCTCACACTCGTTTTGTTAGTTATGTTTCGTACAATTGTTTGGTGTTGCTTTAATATGACAGGAGAATGACTGTTGTTTTGCATAAAATCAATCACAAAAACCATAAAAAACAAATCATGTATTGATTCTGAGGCCCTGGCAGAACAGAGGACTTTAGCTGAAGAGTCTTTAACGCCACACGAATCACAGAACTAAACACATTTCACGAGGTTAACACTGAGAGAAAAACGCGGGACAGGCTGCGCCGGTCACTTCTGCCTTCTCTCTGCCTCTAATAGCAGCTGAAGCCTGTGATAAAAACCTATACGTTTGTGTGCTGGTGATGTAATTGAAGAGTAGCCTCTCACTTGTTCGAAATAACCATGTTTTCATGGCTTGGAATTAACGTGAAGGCCCGTAACCGGCCCTGGGCAGTGTATCATCAGTTGTCAGGCTAAATAAGTGGCTCCGGCGAAACATGCAGGGATAAATATATAACGGCGACATGATTTATTGTCGGTGCAGTTCAGCTCACTTTGGTCCTTTTTTTCCCATCCAAGTCCTGATTGCTGCATCCTGAAGGTTATTTGGGTTTGGAAATGGTTGACTCGACAATTAAGGCGTTTGTGTTCACTGCTGGACCGGACCACCAGCTGCTGTTTCATTCACCAGCAGGGAGGTGTGTGTGTGTGTGTGAGAGAGAGAGAGAGAGAGAGGGGGGGACCACAACTGAAGGAGCACCATGAAGGTAGTCATCACAAAAAGACAGGCTGTTTTATTTTGAAGGGGCTGGGCGTGACGGCACTTTCTGGCTAACCAAAACTATGCCTCGGGAAAAACGCCTTCCAAAGATAACTGCTGCGGAGACCTGCTCCTTTTTATTTGTTATGTATCTAGACGAGGACGAGGAGGAGGAGGTAGAGGAGGAGGAAGGGCGTCCTCTGGCCCGGCGAGTGGAAAATAATAGACAAAGGTTGTTGTACAGAGGAAGGCTGATCCGTCATTCTGTCCTGATGTTAGATAGAACAGGCTAAGTAAAGGACTGAGCCTCCACCACAACAAACTGCATCAGTGGGTGAAAATAATGTTGGCAAACAAACAACACGTCACCACAGAGTCTTAAATTAAGCCATGCGGACCACCTTGTCATCCTTCATGTGAGCATGAACATACCAGCACACTGACCTCGATTTTCAGCTACTTAACAAAATACTTTTCTCATCAAATCTACACATTATTACACTTATGATTTCTCATGATTGTCGTCACCATTTATCTCACTGTTTAAAAGAATTTTATACTGAATTTGTGTCACTTTGTAAACCACTCACTCTCCCACACCAAAGTCAATAGAGAAAATTAGTGATTCTAACATCACACACACACACACACAGGAGTTGTTGATCCATTGCTGCCTCCATTACTAAGTTCAAATGTCTTATTTTGAGATTTCAGCATTTAAAAAAGCCTTTGTTAAATTTGACCTCAGTGACACAAAGTTACCACACGAGGCAGCAGAGGACCAGCAGCTCCTGTGTCCCCACAGCTAAAATCACTGATTTCCTCTGTGGACTTTGGTGTGGGAGAGTGAGTGGTTTCCAAACTTCAGTTTCCTGTCGGAAAAGTCTGACAAGTCTCACAGTGAGATAAAGAGTCATGGATATTGTAGACTTTAGCTTTACATAGAATGATAAAATCGCTGGATAAATTCATTAAATGCAGCTGTTTGACTCCATCACTGTTCTCCCTTTCTCTGGTTTCATTTCACATATGTGGTTCTGTATTTTTTACTACTAATAAAAGTAAAAACATCAGATTTTTTTAAGTCATTAAAAATAAACCATCGTTCAACTGTTGCCCTTTGATTCCTATTCCAATCAAACTAACGTACCTACAGTGACATTTCCAGTCAAAATAAAGAAAATAACATTTTCCTTAAGTGGCGGTATATTATACGTACCGTCTGGTTTTCAAACAGGTCATTGTACGTCCACACCACCAGCAGGAAATGTGCCACCACGTAAACTTGTAAGTGCAGTGACCAGCTGGGATTATGAGGAACTTCTTTGCCGGTAACCTACACAAATAGAAAATATTGTTTTTTACACCAGATAACCAGAAACGTTCTCTTTACAGTAAACTACACTTATTTTCAGCTAAATGCTCAAATCTGTCAATTTTAAAGTTGTAACATGATGACACACGGTCAGTGTTGTGTGTATTAAACTTAATTACAAGCCATAAAATAATAAAACAAAAATAAAATCATGACAAGCAGCAGCAACAGACCATTGTTAATCTTCTGTATGCCTTTCTTAACCGTTTACTCTCTTGATATCTGAAATATCATAAATGAAATTCTTCAAATGTGAATGCTGGGACCTTTAAAGTGGTAGACAAAGGGAAAAACAACAACTTAACAAAATATGTTTCCAATAAATCTACACATTATTACACCTATGACATCGTATGATTGTCATCACGATTTTATCTCACCGTTTTAAACTCCATTTGTAAAACCACTCACTCTCCCACACACACACACACACGCACACACTGACTCTCCCACACCAAACCTCACAGAGAAAACCAGTGATTTTAACATCACACACACAGAGTTGTTGATCCAATGCTGCCTCCATCAATAAGTTCAAATGTCTTTTTTGTTAATGCAGCATTTGAACTAGGGATGGGCATAATTAATATTAATGAATCGAAGACTGATTAAGAATTTTGTCGATTACGTTAATTTTTTACAATTCCAGAGGCTGAGGGAGACAAGGGGAGTCTCCCAGTCCCGGGTCTCTGGCTCCCAGTCCCAGGTCTCTGGCTCCCAGTCCCAGGTCTCTGGCTCCCAGTCCCAGGTCTCTGGCTTGGGGATCACTATACCACTCAATGCGAGGCTGGCATGGAAACAGAACTTCAGAACTTTGTGAGGGTGGCTCCTCCACCCCTGGATTGCACTCCAACAGGTGGAACGTGAATGGACTAAGGTTCCCCAGGCTTGCCCAGTTGGCTCTGAGGTACCTGTGCATCACGGCGATGTCAGGCCCCTCAGAGCAGGTGTTTTCGGCGGCTGGACTGACAGTCAGGGTTTTCATTGCATTTTTAATATAAAAATATTAACGATTAATCGAAGATCGATCGTTAATTCTCCCCACGATCGATGAAGAACATTTTATCGAATGCCCATCTCTAATTTGAAAGTCTTTGTTCAGATTGAACGCAGTGACACAAAGTGACCACACGAGGCAGCAGTAGACCAGCAGCTCCTAAAATCACTGATTTTCTCTCTGGACTTTGGCGTGGAAGAGTGAGTGTTTTACAAACTTCGGTCTGTCTAACATTGAGATAAAGAGTCAAACTGGCAGCCACGTTTCTGATGAGAGCCTGAACTGAGAGACAAATCTGAGTCAGAACAGGGTCACATTTGTCCAACGACCTTCTAAAAAAAGATCTTTTGTTTCTTCAGCTTCCTACACGTGAACACAGTCGAGTGCATCTGTTAGTGCTGAAGACATCTGACTGCTCTCACATCCACACTGATCACAGGTTCAGGCCTGAGAGGCTTCATGTCCAAACTGATGGAAAACTGAAGCCAATCCTAGATTCCTGTCTCTCAGTCTGAGAATATGGAGCGGGGGGGGGTTCCCAGGATTCTGCAGAACCAAAGCACCACATGTGGATCCCCCTCCCTCTCCATCCTGTGCATATTCAGGCACAACAACACTGCTGCTGCTGCTGCTGCTGCTGCTTAATCTCAAAGAGCTCAAACACCTCTCTCCTCCTCCTCTCTCCCCCCACCGTCAGATATCAACGATCAGATGTCGACACAACAAGTCTTTTCCTTTCAAGATATTTCAATCATATTCCAGCTCTGACCATGTTCAGAGTCGCCCCCGCTGAGTTTAAGGCGACCAATTTACATCGTTAAAAAAAGTGTGAGGCAAGAGGGCAGCGACTGTGTGACACCATCAGCGTTATTTCAAAGCTAAACCACCGGGGCGTTCAGCTGGAGCCTCCACTTCTCTTCTCTCTGCTCACTTTTTAAAGTCCATGCGGTTTTAATTCCGCAGACTGCACTTAAAGACGGTTGAAAATGAACTTTTTTTGGTGTCGCCTCAACAAAGGCTTTTACGGCTCTTTATTTGATGTGGCAGTTCCTTGTAAAACTTGTCGAATTCCTTCAACAACAACAGCAAAAAAAAGAAAGAAAAAAGAACTGCGACTCATTTATTTGGATGCCTGTGTTTTCGAGCACGTCACATGATCGCAGCCGTGACGCCTGTTGAAAGCCTGTTGTTGTTGGGGAAAATAAAAGTAACTTTCAGAACCCAAGGGGTTTTTTTTTTGGTTCACAGACCTTCGGATGCGTGGCGAGGTCGCCGAGTCGAGCTGTACCAGGCGACCAACCCGGACCTTTGAAGAAAGTCGACAGTTTGTGGCCGATCGTCGTGTACGTTTGGGACATTTGCCACAAACCCAAATAGTAATGGAGCTAAAAGAGAAAAAGACAGAAAACATTACAGTAAAATTACAACCAAACACTCAATTTAACGTCGGGAGAATACGATAGGATAATAAGCATCGGAAATTGGGTCCAGCGCCAAACTGCTCACTAAACAACTAACTAACTAACATACCTGGATAATCCGATTCATAGTCTGATTACTCCGCAGTGGTCACCAGTGCCCTGGAGTATCAGAGCTTTTATTCTGAAAAAATATGAACCAATTGAAATAGATTCTGTAGATGGAATTGACCTAAAGTAAAATGTTGTCATGGAGACAGCCAGGTTTGTGGAGTAAATAATGACTTCAAATTGAAATGATGCACAATAATTAGTATGAGTAAGTGTCTCACACACGTTTGTCTTCGTAACGAGCTGCTGATTAAAGACAACTTCCACATTAGTGTTAGGTTAAGGCAGCAAACGTGGGTTTTTAAGACACTTTGTCTCATGAAGATTCCACCATTTGGCCCAAATATTCAACTTCTTACAAAGAAATTGGCCCTCGGCCCCGTATACTTGCTGATCCCTGGATGACGACCTTAGTTCCATTAAACTGAGCGTGAAAACCCACTGAGCAACATCAGTAAATGTGACTGGAGTCCAAGTCTGAGACTGGAGTCTCCATCTCTGCTCAGTGGTAAAGGCGGCAAACACAACCATTGTGTTAGCCTCCTTCTCCTCTGCTTCAGCGGCTGGGCAGTGTCTTCAGAGTGGAGTGGAGTCGTAATGTTGTGGTCACATGTGGAAACATGAGCTCACGTCTAATCTGCTCTCAGTGTTTGTACGACGGAACCAACCTGAATGTAGAGGCTTTCAAACGTCTTGATGGGGTAAATCAGGCCGTACACCACTTTCTCTTTCTCTGCGGCAAACGTGTCTGTGGAAGATGGGTTTTTAACAAGTTTAACACGGTTTTATTTCATCACAAAACAAATCTGTGACTTTTAGCCACGTAACCAAAGACTCACCTCATAAAATCTATGTCTACAACATATTAAGATTATGTCTGTAGCTTTATCTCTTTTCTGACAGGAAATTTTCTTTCTCCCACACCAAACCTCATAGAGAAAATCAGTGATTTTAACATCACAGCACACAGGAGTTGTTGATCCACTGCTGCCTCCATCACTATGTTCAAATGTCTTATTTTATGACTTTGACCTAAAATCACTGATTTTTTTATATGGACTTTGGTTTGGGAGACCGAGTGTTTAACAAACCACATTAAATAGCCAGAAGAGGCTGTATAACAGTGAGATTAAGTGGTAAACACATTTGTATAACCCTATAGGCATGAGGACAATTCAAAAATAAAGCCTTCACTCACCAAATATTCTGTCCCATATGATCAGAATTCCCCCGTAGTTCTTGTCAATACAGTATATGTTCCTCCCTGTTAGGAAAAATCATAGTAACAAAATAACCCCACGTCTTTGGACCCACAGGCTCTCTGCCATTCCATTATCTCAGTGGCATGTTTTCCCACGGCCAAGTGAGTGAGTTAGTGAGTGAGTGATCGGTCAACCTGCCAACAGAGAACTGGACCAAATGTAATTCTACCATAAATATCCAGGTTCAGACAAGGAGCTGCTGCTGTTTATGGTCACAGTGACAAACATATTTGCTCAGCCATGGAAAAACCTGTAACCAGTAAAACAGAACATGTTATGATAATAACAACTCACCGTGATGGATTCTGTGATGTTTTGGGGTGTTGAGGATCCACTCCAGCGGTCCCAGGTCTCGGATCAGCTGAATAACACAGGACGTGCATTCATATTAAAACTGTGAACAACGTTTTTGTAGGTGTCATAGAGTCCATAGAGAAAATTATATATATACTGTATATATATTTAGGTGGCGGGGACACAAGAGCTGCTGCTCTACTGCTGCCTCGTGTGGTCACTTTGTGTCACTGAGATAAATTTGAATAAAGGACTTTAAGCACAGAATTCACACAATAACACATTTGGACTCACTGGAGAAGGCAGCAGTGGATCCACAACTGTGACGTTAAAATCATTGATTTTCTCTATGGACTTTGGTGTGGGAGAGTGAGTGGTTGTACAAAGGGGTCATGAAAAGTCTGTCAAACAGCAAAATAAAGTGGTGAACATATTCTGAAGATATCTTAAGCTTCAATAGGAGACGATTTTATGAGGTGAACCTTTTGTGAAGTGGTTAAAATCCATCTTTCCTGTAGCTATGTGGCTATTATTAACCATACTTTATGACAAAGGAAGCACTTGATGTTGAATTGAGTGTATTTTTTTAATAATCAATACATGATTCTCGGGTTTTTCAGCTGTGAATATTTTCTGGTTTCTTTGCTCCACGTAACAAAGAAATCATTCAAACTGAGTCTTTTGTTTTGTTTTAAGGAAAATCATATTTGTCATTTTTAGGTTTGTGAAACACCAATTTAACATTTTCTGACACTTTATGGACCAAATTATAAAAATAATCATTAGTTGCAGCTCTATTAAACACAGAGAGAAAAAACCTGCACATGAGCGTATTCTGTGTATGAACACATGAATAATTCTCCTTCCTTTAGATGTTGAACAGACGCAGCAGTGAGCACTTAAAGACGACAGAGGCCACGCTGAGCATATTTCACACAGTTCAAGTTTCTGCTTTGGTCGCTCACATATTTTGATGTTTCCCATCAAAATGAGAGTGACCCCCCCCCCCCCCCCCCCTTTAATCTGGAGCGGCCGGACAGAAGAGTCCTCAGTGATTCATTATTTCCATGTAATGGCCGCTTAGTCTGAGAGTTTTATATCGAACCACTGCACTGAAGAGTGTGCCAATAAATTACATTACATCAAAAACCAGGGCTCATAAAGGAGGCAGAAATGACTTCCCCTCAGAAAACTCTGACTGTTATGAGCGTTTTCACTAATAGTGCACTAAAAAGAAAGAGAAAAAAATCCACATCCATTCATTCCCATCACTTTAAAAGGCAGACGCAGTGCTCATTGCTTCTGTTTGGAATATTTCATAAAATCTCATTATTTTTTATTGAACACAGGTTCCAGTGCAGCTCTGCAGTGTCTGAGACTTTACACACTGTTCTCACTCAGACTATGATGGTGAGGATGAGGAGGATGATGATGAGGATGATGGACTGTGGTTGATGACGTTATGAGACAAAAGTGTCTTTGTGTTCTGCAAACTCCAGCCTGGTGAAGTATATGAACTAAGAAGAACACATTAACACAGCTAAAGTTTAATACTTAAATGTATTGATGGTTGACATTAATAAGTAAACATGAGACAAGAGGGTCTCTTGGACACATGACAAGTCAGACCATACGGTGTACAATTGGCATCCTGTATAGGACAGGAAGCTTGAGGGTCTGTCTTGGATATGGTTAGTTAGGAAATATAGATGTCGCTTGTTTGACTAAATGGTGATATTGTCCAATTTAAAGATCATGGGACAGTATGGTATATCCGGACCCGACTTGTTTTTCAAGTTGTTGCATTATGGAAACAGGAGAAAGGCAGGGGGTCGAAACATGTGATGCCTGCAAATAAGAATGCTAGAAAATCTATATAAGGTTAGTTTTGCTTTTCTGAGGCAGAATTGTTTGGAGATTCGGCAAGAACACATTCTCCCGAGCTGCTGCAGAGCTTGGTTCTGACACCTGACTTGTAACTAAATAAAATCCCTTTGTTCGGTACAAGTCCTGTGTCAGTGGGGTCTTTTCCTGCATCATCAACTCATCACCTATCGATCATAAGAAGAAGGAAGCCTGACAAAAACGACACTGGCTTTCAAGGAGGAAGCATGAGAAACTTGACCCAAAATAAACCCTGAAAAAATTTATTTATTTATTCATTTATGCTATAGGACATATATGTGGATATAAAGCTGACACAGGAAGTTTCTCTGGACTAAAAACACTCCACTCTTTATGATCTTAAAATACACTACAATACAATTTCTTTGGCCGTTTTAATGTTAAATGAAGGATATTTACGTGTGTTAGAAAAATACCTTTAAAAAGGGTAGAAAAATATAAATACAACAAATATACAGCAGAATATAATGCAGCAGCAAGTCATTGAAATATGCATCAATGCAACAGCTTTTAAAACCACAATATCCAACATATAAGACCATATCTTGGCTCATGTCATGATATGTAGATATAATATCCATGTATTGCTCCTTTAACTCTGTGGTCATGACATTCATCGAGGGACACTCTCCTCCACAAACATGGCAGCCAGCAGACTCTTAACAAAAGGCAAACTTTATAAAATCTTTCATCTTAAAATATATTTGTCATTTTTCTCACCTTGTCTGACTCTCACTCTCCTGCACCAAAGTCCATAGAGAAAATCAGCGTTTTTAGCTCATAGAGAGCTGCTGCTTGACTGCTGCCCCGTGTGGTCACTTTGTGTCACTGAGGTCAACCCAAACAAAGGATTTCAAACACCAAACACCAAAATAACACGTTTGGACTTAGTGATGGAGGCAGCAGTGGATCAACAACTCCTCTGTGCTGTGATGTTAAAATCACTGATTTTCTCTATGGACTTTGGTGTGGGAGAGTGAGCAGATAGGATGTCTAAAGGTAAGAACAAGCTAATTTAAGATATCATAGACTTAAGGAGACATAGATTTGTATTTATTATTTATGAGTCTTTCTTATGTCCCCACAGGGGCCCACACACGCTTGTTACACAAGCACACTTCAACAACCCTTAAATAGCTGTTATTCTGACAGCTATCACTGCCGTAGAGTATATCCTGCAACCCTTTATCTACTCAGGAGACAGAACCTTTGAACTTTACCTCTGTGTGGATCCAGAACTGGTAAAGGAGATTCAGCTGTATGTGAACAGCAAAGACAGACGGAGGCAGGGCCAGGGCCAGAGGCAGGTAGAAGACCTGAGGAGAGACGTGCAGAATTTACTCAGTGAACACCTAACAATAACTGCATGAGCAGAGACAAATAAGCAGGACTGAGGACTTTGTAACACCAGAACCTTCTGAAAATATGGTCTGTCACTTGGTTGAGCCTCATTCAGGAGAAATTGTTCTTGGTTTTTGTTTTTTTTTACCTAAAAAGAAAAATAATCTTTTTTCAGAAAAAAAAACATCTAACTTCGTCTTAATAAGATATTACAGCTGAATTGAAGCTTTAATTACCAGTAACTGGCTTGCAGTTTCTGACATGCTGTGATAAACACATACAACTTTCCTACAAGTTTTAGTCTTTTTTTTTGCTAATTTTAAGGAAGATTACAGTCTGAAAGTGGCTGCAGATTTACAAGTTTTACTAGTTTTAAATATTCAAACCAGTGTAAGGAATTTAGTTCCATCATCAGACACAAGATAGGAGCTGTTACTCCTCCACATGAGGTCATGGGTCATGGGAGCCACTCCTAGCTGACAAAGGTGAAAGGCGGGGTCACACCCTGGACACGTCATCAGTCTATCGCAGGGCAAACGTACATTTGTGTCCAATTAACATAATACCCAATTTAAACTCCACACAGAAAAGCCCTCAGTCAGCCGAACTGGGCTCTGAACTGGGTGAACTTCTTGCTGTGAGGCAACCATGTGAGCCACTGTACCACCATGTGACCCATGTTGCACATGTTTAATATAAATGTACCAGCGACTAGGGTTCATTAAGTGAAACACAACTTCTCTCCACCCACCCCTGCTCTGCTGCTGCATACACAAAAACGCTCCCTCAGTCAGGTTTGATAGTTTTGTTCGAAGCAAACAAATTATCTTGCATCGTTTTTGCTCAAGGAGACCAAACAGAGGCAGAATAATGACAAAAGTTACTACACAGGATAATAATAAATATGCTTTGGTTAATAAAAGTGACATATACTTGAAGAGGAGGAAATGCTTACCCATGACGTGAGGGGCTGCATGGCGGACTGTCGGAGGGCAGTGGTGAGGTTGTAGTACTCTGAACTGTGGTGAACCTGGTGAGCGGCCCACATGAAGGCCACCTCTGCACACACACACACACACAGAGACTGTTATGTACGTCCAATCACATACATATAACAATAAAAGTCCAAGAGTCCAGGTAACATAAGAGATTATCACTCCCCCCCCTTTTGGTTCCCCTCCTGGCAAAAACACGCTGAGGTTTGAGTGTATTGGGCCACTGAGGGCGACGGTGGCATTTTGTGTTCGGTGTCCCACAGCTCCAGTTGACATTCCTCTGCTGTGTTGTGATACTTGCTAGATTAATGTCCGTGTTACACTTCATTTTAAAGTCCAAAGGGAACAGGCTTGTTAAATTTCACTGGATCTCCGGGGCCGTTTCCGGACCACCCTGTCTGGCCTTAGCTTTTCTGGCACCTCCGGACGACTTTGGCTTGTGCAGTCGTACATGAGAGAACAGTAACCTTCGAATTATGCCACAACCACAGAGCTCCATACAGACTATGTAAGAGTTGTACATATATGATGATAATAAAAGTGGCCCAAGCCGTTAAAATGAAAGTTTCTAGAGGCAAATCTGGATGTGTGATGGAATTTGGGATTTATTTCAAAACACTTTCAACTTAAATCCAATGAAATGCGGTGAAAGAAAGATGAAATAACATTAAAGATGAATATGTGGTTGCGTGTGTGTGGTTATAAAACTAAATGACAATCTAAACTCAGCAGCTTAGCAAAATAGGGAAAGCAGCTAACAAGCTACAGCTAGCTAACTCCATAAAAGTAACAGACGTGATCTTGTTTTCTTTAGCTTTAACTAAATATTATGAGCTCTGCTAGCTATGATGCTTTTGTAATGCTAAAATACGTTTGAACATTAGACCCAAGCTAGCCCTTTTCTCTCATATTTGTGTGATTATAAAAGCTAAATGACAATATTCACTAAACTCAGCATTTAGTTAGCTTAGCATAAAGACTACAAACAAGGCAAAAACCAACTTGCTTGCTTTTACCTAAGAGTAACTAGATAAAGGTAGCTATTTTTTTTGTATTATCCAGTTAGCTCTGGATATGTGGATGTGCAAAAAAAGCAAACAAGGGAAGGTAGCTAACTAGCTTTCCCAAAGAATAACAATCATGTTCTATGTAATTTTCATATAACCATTAAATGTTTAGCAAAAAAAGCAGTTCTAGATGTGTTTTTTTTTTTTTTTTTTTTAACTAAAGAGTATGAGCGCTAGTAGCTAGGATGCTTCTGTGATGCTAAAACACCTTTGACTAGAGCCAAGCTAAACATTTTTAACCCTCTCTAAACTCTACCAAACTCAGCATCTTGTTAGCTTAGCATAAAGACTACAAACAAGGCAGGGCAAATAACTACCTAGCTATACCCAAAGTCCCGTGTTCCATCTAATTTTATCAGTACTTAACGTTTAGTAAATAACAAAAGTCAGTTTGTGGTTTGTTTTATTCTATTTGAGAATTTGAATTTGACCTCTGCTAGCTAGGACGCTTTTGTGATAGAGCCAAGCCAGCCGTTTTCTCACTGCTTCCACTCTTTGAGCTAAGCTGAGCTAGCAAGCTCCTGGTTTTATCTTCACATGAACAGTCTAATGGTGCCTCCAATTAATGCTAAATATATCAAGTTTAAGATTCCAGTTCACAATTCACAACAATATGTTTGCGACAATATTTCCAAACCTGGAGGAGGATGGTGAGTTAATAAATTGTAATTTTTGTGATTTTGAGCTCTGATTTGTTAAATTTGTAAAAGGAAAACTTTCCCAAAAGATGATTTTTCCTGTATTTATGATCTTTGCATTATTGCGGTATTTTTGAAATGTCCTACGACACATACATGGTGAATATTACATTGTTTGAAGCCACCACAACTCTCACAATGTTATTATTTCCCCTTAAACCATTCCAGAACTATGAAAATCAACAAGCCATTCAACCAAAATATAACCAAAACTGAAGTTAAGTCACTACGTTTAACGTGGAAACACAAAAACACACTGACTACTTAGCCCAGTGTGTGAGATTCTATTTTGAGAAATCATTCAAAAGCCTCCTCTCAAGTCAGATTCTCACCGTTTAATAAACCTTTGAACTGTACTGCGGCGGGCGGTCATAAAACCTGGAGGGTCAAGGGTCGGTCGCACCTGAACAAACATACTACTGAGTAGTGAAGGTGAGTGCTGTGTGAGTTTTTAAGTGAAGCTTAAGTGAAGTATTTGAGGGAAAGACTACTGATCCTGAGCAAATAATTCCCACCTCGCTTATTTAACAGGGTTATTGCTGGACTTTGTGTGGTGTGAAAGGATAAATGTCACATACAGCGTTTGACAATGCATTTTGAAGCCAAACTGGAAGCAAAAACTGTGAGGAAACTAGGAAAGAGGAGACAAGGAGGTAGGAGGAGATCAGGGATGAACATATTTAGAGTATAATCCAGCCTTTGTTTAATTCCAACAGCCTGAGCCGTTTGCTTCTTTTTTTCCCTTCTCCTCACTGGAGTCATGCTTGGCAGGGTTCAGGACTACAGGCGGTCAAGATTGATGCTCGTTGTCACTGATAGGAAGAAGGAAATGCTAGGCTTCACTGCAAGCTCATGTCCTCATCTCTGGACTCGGCAGGACGCTGCATAGTTTGGCAGGTCCTATTCAGGAGGGAAGTCCTGTTAATGGTGAGAACCAATGCCACAGAGTCTCTGCATTCCCAGCAAGAGCAGAGAAAAAGCTGAGGACCGCACTTCCATCTGGCCTCCAGCCTCAACTCATGATTTCTCAGGAACAAATAAGAGGAAATGGAGAGATGTGACGCATAATACAACACAAAAATGACAGCGGTCGTCAATGATTCGAAATCCCTGTAAAGACAAACTGAGTTTCTCTAACGTGGACTTTTGACAGTCTGGTGTTGGGTTAGGTACTGTTCACTGTTCTCCATAAATCGATTACTTGTTTGGCCTAAATAAATGTCAGGAAATGCTTAAAAAAGGGAAAATAAAGTTTGGTGGTTCCGAAACCTCAAAGTAGTAAAGACCTCATTTAGTCCGCAAACCAAAATTATTGAGTTTGAATGATTTCCTGGTTATTTGGAGCAAAGAAACCAGAAAATATTCACATTTACGAAGCTGAAAAATCTGAGAACTTGTTCTAATTATAAAAAAAAGACCAATTGACAAAATGAATTGTCAGCTATTTTGATAACCACTGCAGCCCGACATCTGAATCACTACCAACACTGCTACCTTGAACTCAAGTACAAGTAACAGCCCATGGCCAAGTGGAAGTGAATTGTGAGCACAAGTGCTAGTGCTCACACAAGTGTGTGAAAAGGATGGGGTTAAATGTAGAGGTTAAACTCATGATGTGAAAATACAAAAACAAGTGTTGTACTGTGTTTTCAGTTAAAATCCTGTGTGATTCTGATTGTCCTTGGTTTGGGGTCTCTCTGTAGACCTGAGCATCACAGCCATGGGTGCAGAAGTTTGCGATTCTCCACGGTGTATGACGACGCCAAATCAGCTGAGCTTCTCACTGCGTTTCCACCAAGTGATACCAGTGCAATTCAGCTCACCTAGGTAGGGTTTCAACCAATACATTATGATTTGCCTTGCCCTTCAACCACAGGCTGTGTCAGCTACAGTGTGAAAGAAGAAGGACATAGCTGGGAGCGCACATTATTTGTTAATAATGACCATTCTCTTTCGACCAATCAATGGACTGCCAAAAAGTGGGCTGGTCCAGATCTGTTATTTGGTAAAATTGACAACTTTTAACAAGCTGAACACAAATAAGTCAAATTGGGTATAAGATGCACCTACAGGACAGTGGATCATTTCTCAGTGTTGGAATTAGTCAGTTGGTACAGTTTAAAAGGACTGACGTTGATACCTAACCTTGTTGGATTCAAAAATGGCAAATTCTGGATAAAATAAACCAAAAATATCGGCATTCAAAGACTCTTGAGATCTTTTCTTCTTTTTTTTTGTGGTAATTTCATGGAACTGATTCCTTAAACACAAAGCAAATGACCTCATGTAGCTTTCTTCTAATATTCTACCAAGAATAATATATTTTACAGTCCACAGACTGGCAGTCGGGTGACATAATACTCCACGTTTTTTAAACTGAGTTGCTGAATTATATCATGACACATAATCAGGGCCCACATGTCACAATCAGTCACGTTAACATGACTGAGTTAGACTTTAAAAGTCGGCTTATGTCCACTTCAACGATGTCAGGAACGATGCTTGTGTAATTCATACAAATTCCTACTGAGCCTCGTAAATCCTGCTCCTGCAGTAAGTGCCAATAATGATCAAAATGCGCTTTGAATCCATGCTGCTATAAAAAGAACGTATGACTAGACAAAAGAAAAATAACTGAAGCTGAGTGAGATCTAAACCGACCACTCAAACCTCATGAAATGCTTTTACACTTGCATCAATCAGCTGCCTAAATCATCGCCCTCGGCGACAAAGACCTGGCACGGATGGACGGCGTCCGTCATGTGCCGCACTGTGAGTGGTGGGCTGTCCTGTCACTCACAGAGGCAACGAGCCATGGACGGTACTCCAGTGTTTGGATTGGAGGGCTCGCGGTTCGCGTGCCAACCCAAACAGTGAGTGCCGAGCTTGGAGGGACGGCTGGCTGAACCCCCCTCCAGTGCCGCCATACGTCATGCTGTCCGCACAGCTCAGTCACACGCACTAAATTACACACTCACCCCGGTCAGGGCCACTTACAGCTCTCACACAGAGGGTGCAAAAGCTTGTGACGCATGAGGTAATACAGCTTTTTAAATTAAATTTCACCCAATTACAAAATCTGTTCATTATAATGATGGAAATCACCAGAACATAAAAGTTCCCTTGGCTTTTTATAGCTCTGTTACAAAGGATTTTACGACACATTTGTATTCAGGACACCTGAGGCTCTTTATCTGTGCCAATCAGCCAATCACATGTCAACAATGCACAGCATACGTTTATACAATTTTATAATACAGAGCAACAATTTGTACCGGGAGTCGTTAAACTGGTCTCCAGTTCACATCCAAACTCCATCCACACTATGTTGCTGTAACGTCTTTCTTAAAGAGTTTTCCATGAACGTGGCACAGAAATGTGTTGGTGCATACAAAACATTACCCAAAACAACTCTGAATGCTACAGTAGATATGCCAGGCCTCTAAGTAGAGAAGAAGAAGAAAACGACAATGACGTGGACGGAGACAGCAAACGCAAGAGCAAGAGGTGGGGCTATGACATCATCGTTTCACCAAAGTTGCGGACACAAAAACACAAGGGTGGTGTTTTGAGATTATGAGATTCTGGTTTTATGTGGAGAAAAAGCCAAAATTATCCCAATTTTTTCTCTTAAACTTGTATATTTCCTCATTGTTGTCTTCTCCCTCTCTAGAGGTCACCGCATCCCGTGATCCACAAATCAAAGATTTTTGGATTTTGTTGATGCCCTTCCTGATGCAACCGTGGCATTTATCCGGGCTTGGGACCAGTGCTGAAGTACACTGGATGTGCCCACCCCCCATGTGGCTGGGGTCAATTTAGAATGACCAATCAACTATGAGCATTGAGGATTGAATACTTTGTTCAGCAGTACCCAAGCCTAGTGGGGCCTCGAACTGGCAACCCTCCAGTTAAAAAACCAAGGTCCACTGTTCAAAGAAAGAACCTCAGTAGAAGAAAGAAAATAATGGATCAAGTACAAAGTAGACTCTCACACAGTGTCCGATCTTGCAAGAACAATAATAAACTTACACTTGGATTATGGCTGTGATATTTTACTACCACCAGCAAAACATTGCAGCAACAAAACTATTCTTGTTGGTGAAGGTTCTCATTCATCGAGGTCATAATTTTCTTCAGTAGTTGGCTGTGAAGAAAGAAGATGAACCTCAGTAAAATCCGACTTATATTTTCTGCAAATACTTTGGTGCTGTTTTTCTTTTTTATTCACCGGGTGGAAATATTAGTGTATAGTGTAACAGGAAAGTGTCACTGATCTGAAACATGTAACGTGAGGCGGCACATGCCACCTCCATATCAGCTACGGTAATCAGTGCAGTTTTGTCCTCAGCAGCGTCAGCAGAGGGAAATCTCCGCCTGTTAGCGATGTTGACAGAGGCAAGTCCGTCCGTACGGTGAGTCAAGCACATGAGGCCGGAGGTTTCTGCTGAGCTCAGCGTCCCTCTCTCCGACTGAAAGGATGTGGGTGCTTTGGGCCCTTAACATTCACCTGTCAGCTAAAAGCCTCTGTGTCCACTTTGACAGTGCTTTTAAATTTGAGTAGCAGATCTCGTCTGTTATCAAGTCCAGCATCTGACAATAATCTCCAAGTTGAAGATCTATTTCCCTCCCAAAGTAAAAAATGTAAATTCATAAATTCTTGGCATGTCATTTAAAACCTACACACATCTGACCTGAAAGTTTGGGAAAACTACACATTTCTTTGGGGACCCCCCAAAAAATCTACTGTGACCCATCTGTGGGTCCTGACCCAGTCTTTGGGAATCACAGGTCTGAAGCACAATCAGCTGCTCTTGGGTGTGCCTAAAACCCGGCTCAAAATCCAGGTTGATCATATTTTCTCAGTAGCTATCCATAAATTATGAAACTTCTTACCTTATCAAATTAAATCTGCCCCAACTATTGGACATTTTTTAAATATCTTTTAAAGACCCAAATCTCTGGCCTTCCTTTCAAGATAAGTCCATTTTATCAGGACATTTCTTACCAGATTTTACTTTGGCTCTGGTTGTTTTTAAACATGCTATAGAAACAATGTTAACTTCTTTTTGACAGTTTCTTTTTGTACTTTACAAAGAGACCCTGAGGACATTATCCCTTCAGCTAATATCAATTAGAGCAGACCCAGAGAGGACGGTGACCTACAGATCACCGTTGATGTAATCTCTGTTTCCCATGAGGCCTTTCACTTGTTGCTCTTCTGCTGTCGAGAGTGAGACCCCCACATCCTGACAAAACCAAACCAGCAGAATCAGCAAAACCAAGCAGGGGCCCTGGATTCTTTTGTTGCCCCCCGCTAACCTGCGCCGTGCCAGGAACTTGGCCGTCAGAGTGAAGATTTATGGAGCCCACTGGCCTCCACCCTGCGAGGAGCTGCTCTCTAAACAATAACATCCACATCAGCCACCTCTGCTCATGGAAGACGGCAGAGCCGTGTTGAGCTTTCTGCAGGAGGGTGGAGAGTGAACACACCAGGTAACAGCTACAGAGGATGTAAAGAGGTGTAGGGATGAGCCAATGGCCAAATATCTGGATCAAATGTCGGCCACTGGGGGACACATCCAGTGTACCAAGCCCGGATAGATGGGAAAGCTTGTGTATTTGTAACATGTAAAAGCTACTACAGGACACATTTTATGTCAAAAGCTGGAATAACTACAAAGTATAACCTTGTTCTTTTCCAGATTAGCCTGTACAATAAAAGATTTGGATTAAAACCATGAAAAACCTGAAATATCCAAAGCCGAATTAGTGGGTAACTTAATGTCATGACAAAAGCATTTGTTATCTTATGTTAATTTATACATAGTCATAGTTTCTGAAAAAAATGTAAACAACATTTCTTATTCTTATTTTATTGTTAATATTTCTATTTTCTCTTTTAAAATTGTTATTTATATATTTGTATTTTGCACCAAGGGAGTGGCACCCAAATTTCGTTGTCCACAAAATAACGACAATAAAGGCTATTCTATTCTATTCTATTCTATTTGTCAACAGTTGTTTTTCTTCTTCTCAGCAACAACCAACTGACGAGGTTAAACTTACGACCAGTCCCTCGCTGTTCAGTTTCAACAGGACAGTCATCACGTTAAAGGAGTAATGACAGCGTTTCATGGGACCTTTATCAGATTCGCTGATGTTTCCCCCGGAGCTAAAAGTGTAACAAAGCAGCAGCAATCGGTGTGGCGAGACGACGGCAGCGCAACTCAATTACCTCACATATAATCAGCGTATGGACAGCTGACTGGCTGATTAATGGCTTCAGCCTGGCAGGCAGGCCTGGATATAGATGCTGCCCAAGGGTAGAGCTGCTATTAGCGGTGCTTTGCAATATGAGGTTAGAGTAAACAGAATCAATAGGCCTGTCAACAACACGTCAGCATCTGAACCATGTCAGCCTCCTGCTCACCCAAAACCATCTGGTTCCTGTCTGGTTCAGAATAGATGACTTTTGAATCTATTCTGAACCAGATATATGTATGTATGTATATATATATATATATATACATATATATATATACACACACATATATATACACATACACATATATATATACACACATATATATATATATATATATATATATATACACACACACACATACACAACTTGGGGGAGAAAAGTTCAAACTTGAATCTTATAAAGCCACCTGAGTTCATAATATACATTCTACAAATAGCAGATACGAGCTAAACTGCCAATAAAGCAGCTGAAACATGGCTTGTGGACATATTTTGGGTTCAACACCGTATTAAACAAATCTGCTGACTCACCGGTTAGCTTAGCTGTTAGCTCCACCCAGGTGAAGTGGCAGAGGAGGCATCACAAACAAGCAGCACAACAATCTAGGTAATAATAAATAATGTTGTGGAAGTGAACTATCTGAATATCTTTGAAGGAAATATCAGCATCACGTAACATTTGTTCAGCAGAAGCAGTGGAAAACTTTCCTTTCAAAAGATATGGGACATTTCGTACAACCCAACCAAAAATTGACATGAAGAATTCACTTTCTCTGCGTCTGCATATCCCCAAACATCATTTAAATGTTTAATATTCCACCACAGCTGGTGTTTTTCTGTGCAGATTCAAGACCAAATGCCCAGAAATGTCCACAAATGCAGTCTTTCCACAAGCTTTTACTGATACTTCTGTGGAGGAAGAATCCTGGACGTGGCCCAAATGCCTGCAGACTGGTGTGGCTCTCGCTTTCCTCTCAATCTGCTGCTATCTCCAGGATCACAGTGTCTGGCGAGAGCGAGAGCCAAGCAGTCACGTCTCGTCAGCAGAGGAGGCATCAGCGCAGACGACTGACCGCCTTTCTGCGTACTTTCCACTTAATTATCTCTGCGCCACTCTTTCATGTGGAAGTCACGAGAGGGAAACTATGAAAGAGAGGCCATAAAACTGGTCAAAGTGAAACTGATATTTTACACTGAGGATAATATGTGCTCATATTTCCCAGCAGAGGATGTCACTTCTGCTTCTTTTCTGCAGTTTACCGTTGTATTTTTTTCCCTTATTGTGCAATAATCAAAGATTTACAGCTCATCTGTCCTGACACAAATGGATCACGCAAAACCCGGTCTGAGCGCAGAACTGAATTATGATATGAGAGCCATAAAAAAGCTCAAAAACACTGTTACATGACAGTTTCACACCCATTAAACTGCAGAGAAGCTTGTTCTAGCCGCATCCTGCATATGTTTCATTCCCCACTGCTTTATTACACATCCCACACTTTGGAATAGTTTGGTTCAGCCGTGCTCAGGAACGAGCCGCGGGTCAAAGTCTGGTTGACCGAGATGACCTGGGAGGACCAGCGTGAGGAGCGAGGACCGCACCACAAAGAAAAATAAAGAAAAGAAGCTTACACATCCTGCAGCCACACAGCACCAGACAATTATCCACGACCCTACAATGTTCCATGATAACAACCCCAATGAGCTGTAAAACGAGGAAATGGAAGTGAGTGGAAACTTTTTTTTCCTGGAGAAATTAAAAAAAAAAAAAGATTCTCCAGTTCAAAAAAAAAAGGAACCAAAGCACATAATAACTGTGAGCGTCATTCCTCTGCATGGTCAGGGCGGGGCGACAGAGAGCAACACTCACATCATTAAATCCTAATTCAAGACACATCACCATGGTCATTTAATAAATAGTCGCACATATGGTTCATTGGGCCTCAGAGCATCAACAACGGCAGCTTAGCCTGTTTCCTGGGAAACAGTGTGAGGAGATTATTTACATGATTCACTGTGAAGCTGCTGACACACAGTGATACGAACATTGACACAGATTAGCTCTGATCCTTGAGCTGGAAAAAATCTCCACCCCGACGTCTATCAATGCCGTTTTAGTCTACACAATTTTATCCCACTTATTGCATTTACTTGTTGACATGAGAGGAACTTATTGCTCAAGGGGCCAATAATAGTTTTGTGAGGCCACATGTCTTGACCTTTGACCACTCAAATCTAAAGAGTTCATCTGAAGTTTTGTGCCAGGTTTGAAGAAAACCTCTGGAGGCATTCCTAAGATAACATGTTCACATGGCAAAACAAAACTGGGTCCTCAGCTTTTTCTTGCTATTTTGAAGCCATTGCTGAATGGAAACTTGAGTTTTGTAAAGAACTCACTCTTCCACACCAAAGTTCACAGAGAAAACCAGTGATTTTAATGTCACAGCACACAGGAGTTGTTGATCCACAGCTGCCTCCATCACTAACTTCAAATGTGTTATTTTGTGACTTCAGTGTTTGAAATCCGTTGTTTAGATTGACCTCAGTAACACAAACTGACCACACAAGACAGCAGAGGCTAAAAAGGCAGATTTTCTATATGGAGTTTAGTGCAGGTGAATAAGCACTGAAGAAACTTGGTTTTCCAGTGGAGAAAGACCCCCCCCCCCCCCCGAGTACCATAAGAGTCGTTAAAGTCACATGGGTCGAGGTGTGAATTGGGGTGAGGTGGGCCTTCAAGACAGCATTGTAGGTGGCTGACGATTGGAAGGTCACTCTGAATGGACATAGATAGCTTCCTTTACCCCTCTTCTCTGTCCAAAATACAAATGTTGACAATTTCCTCCAAAGACTGTCTCTCTTCACCATGACCATGTTGTTTTCTTCATCAACGGTGGCTGTCAGAGGTGCTTCATTGTGTTTGTTTGAGGATTTAATAAACACCTTGGCTCATGTGAACTCACAATTCACATGATGGTTATGTTGTGGCGTGTTTCCACCAAGTGGAACGGCTCAATTTGGTAAGGTTTTTTGTGTTTCCATTAGGAATAGTACCAAAATAACCACCCCTAACGGTTAAATTTTTTGGTACCTTTCCCTTGGGGTACTAGACTTATGGTACTGTACAGGTGGAGCTAAACCCATGGCAGTTAGCTGATTTGGGCAACAGAAAAGCATCACTCCCTAGAGACTGATGTTTCTTCAAAGGTGGCAATCTACCCTCATACAAAGCTCAACATATCAGCCACAAACCGAGCAGCTCTGTTGTGTGTTGTGTTAGATGTTGTTGTTCGTTTATGGTGCACTGATACAACGTCACGCTCCGTATGTTGCTGACGCGGTCACCAAGAGCTTTACCATTCCAAACAGAACTGTACCATGATGGAAACGCGGCTTTAAAGATTTCAAGATGCCACCAAGGGTTTAAAAACCTGGAGACTCGCGCAACAAAATCAGAACTGAAGAAGCCTTTTGGGTGAGCGGTTCAACGTCTCCAAGGACCTGAGAAAAGTCCAGTGGCCTTTGTTTTTAGCACTTAAAGACTACATGACCTATATGACTGAGAACCTTCAAATTTTTTTTCTCGTTTTTGCTTTTCATTACTGTATTTCCTTTTGAAAATTAGAAGAAAATAAACCGTGAACTATAATTTCAATGCCAACATGCCAAGAAACAGAAGGCGTTTTAGGCATAAATAATTCCCTTTAACAAAGCAGTGGTAGCCAAAAAAAAACTCAGTAGAGTCCTGAGGAGATGTTCCCTGTGACCTCAAAATCAAAAAAAAAAACACACACACACAGCTTCTGTTTTACCAGATTCTAACATCAACACGGTGGCAGTGGACTTTCTTCCAAAAACCATGTTGTGGACCCGACGTCGGACAGCCTGACGTGCTGCTGACACAAATAAACATCAGTGCAGGCCACAGATAAATACCACTTTTCCGGTGAGCTGAGCATCTGGCGCGAGGATCAGCCAACACACATGGAAAGAGTCTTTTTTTTTTAAGATGTCCAGCCACTACTTAAGAAATACTGCATCCAGTATATTTTTTAGATTTTGGAGTATAGTGATGCTGAGGGATGTTGCTGCTGCAGAGCCGTGACTTTTCACAGACTGTTGCTGTGACAGCTCCGGGTTCAGACCACAGTCCTCTGGAGACCACGGCCTCTCACATCTGCACGGCCGTAAACCAGCTGGACGTAACTCAAAAATAATTGCTTCCTCTGAAAACGTCCAGGAAAGCATGATGTGTGTGTGTGTGCTATCTTCACCACTCCTCCCCGCAGGGATGGCAACTAAATCAACATTTTACTACCGTTTATCATCAGCTCGCTTTGTACTGTCCTTTTTTTGTGTTTGTATTTTCTACGACGTAACTACATGACAGGAGAGGAGCACAAATTTGGTGTTGGATTAAATAATCAATAACTTAACTGGTCCTCTTTGAATCTGGACACATGGTGCTCTTAATATTTATGTCAAGTTTATTCTAACTTTGCTTCGAAACAGTTAGAAATTGCCAGTGCAGTCAGCTAGCATCTCTCAACAGTCCTAACAATATTCATGTTAAGTTTATTCTAACTTTGGTTTAGAAAAAAAAAGCTGGAAATCAGTTTTCTGACTGACAGCTGCCAGTGGAGCTAACAATATTTATGTTACCTTACCGTATTCAACTTTGCCTTTAAAACAGTTGCTAATGCAGTTAGTTCATATTTTCGGATTCCCAGGTATGAATGGTATCCCAGCATGGTATCCCAGCAGTGCTAACAGTATTTATGCTAGCACAATTTGCTAGCAGCTAGTTTGCTTTAAAAAACTTGGGAATAAGATTCCCAACAGCAAACGGTGCTATACCAGTAGTATGTATGTCAAATGTATTTTACCTTTGCTTTAAAGCAGAGGGAATCAGAATCCCAAACCATGTAAAACCACACAACAATGACTGCAAACAAAACAACTGCCATAGAAGTAGAAAGTGTGGAAACAAGTGACGAAAAATTACATTAAAATCCTTAAACCTTCACTTTTGACTGTGTATATAATTTATCCTTGTCAATATGTCTGTGTCGGACATTGTTTTTACAAAAACATATAGCAACTGGACTTGTGGTTTTCTTGAAATGTAGATTTTGTGTTTGTACCATGAGAGAAGCGATGAACCCAGTAGTAGCCCAAATCCACACCCAGGAAGGTGAACCACCAGGTCCAGGCCGAGTCCCAGGGCAGTTCCACCAAGCGGTAGTGGTCCCATACGTAGATATAAGCAGTCAGCTCAGTGCTCCTCATCAACAACCTGTGAACAGGGAGGGACAGTCAGTGTCATTTATATTTAAATCGACCTACTATAAGGCAAACCTGTAGTGTAAAGCAGTTTTAGAGTGGTCATCAAGACCAGAAAAGTGCTATATGAATACAGACCATTTATTATTGCTCTCATGACCTCTGACATAAATGTGACGCCATAGTAATGATTTGTTGATTTAAAAAAAAGAAAAAAACAGTAATCTCAGCAAAAATGAAACACTCACGATGGAAGTCTGGAGAACATTCCAGCAGATATGGAGGTGAGTCCATCACTGATGCTGTACACTGGGTCTCCTGACTTCAGCAGGCCCACCAGCACCTCCAGGACCATCAGGCCTATAAAGAAAGGAGTGGCCTACACACACACACACACACACACACACACACAGGGTGTCATCATGATTCAGCAAAATTGCAGACTGTGAAAACAAAGACCGTCTCGAGTTGGCTGTTGCTTTTAGCAGTTGTGTTTGTTTTGGCAGACAAGCTAAAAGATCACCAGACTTTCATGTGTCCTGATCCATGATGTTTGTTTCACAGTCGCAGGTCCAGGAGCGTGGGGTCTAAAACCACAGTGTTTTGGCAGATTGAGGATCACAAACATTTGTCTGTGCTGTGGCTCCGTGGCTGGAAATCACCTCACCGCTTTGGGATCGGTTCGGCACACATTTTCAATTTTTAAATGGCTTCAGCTGCATTGTGGGCCTCGTTCTTCGACGCCTGTCTATCAAACAAAAATGTTCTAGCTTTAGGCTCGAGCCAGTCAAATAAAGTGTCATGCTTTAAAGTCAAACAATTCAAAACATTTGAAAGAACTTTTTAAAAAACAGGTTTTTCTTGGAGCAATGTTGCAACCACTTTAACTTTAACATTAGCAACTCTTGCTACATGCTAAACACACAGCTAATAGTGTGTTCTCTTACGTTATCTCTTACATCGAGAATAAAGTCATAATATTGTGACAATTAAGTCATAATTATTATTATTCAAATCTCAGATGATCAGATGCAAACCTGTGGAGCATTTTGTAAAGTTATATTTTTGGTTTGGGCTTCACAAATAAAGAAAATACTCATCAGCTCCACATTATCAACAGCATCAGGACTTTGAAAAGACTGCGAGAGAAAGAAAGTCTGTTTCCAAGAAAGAATCACACAGACTTGGCAGAAAACATCTCTTTTGTGGAGGAAAAAATGGCTGGTAGTTGTCGACTGCTGGTTACATCTGCATTCTGTTGCTGTCATAATAACAATAAAAAAAACTCATAATATTATGTTTACGTAATATTACAAAATGATTCTGAATGATTCAATAATTTTTTTCTCTTCAGTTTGGCCCTAATACTCTGAGTTGACCACATTCAAACTGAGAAATCGGGTAAAAATATGAACGCAAATGTATATTTGGGTTAGCTATTGATCACAATACCAGTCACTAATAGAGCGACGCAACATTTAGCTCCCACACATAGCGTAGCAGCATGTCCACGGACAGAAATTAAACAGTGCTACATGTGTAGAACTGATTTACTGTGAAACAAAAAAGCAAAAATGTGCAATTAACAGTAAAAGTAGTGGAAAGTTGGAGTTGGAAATCCGACTTGTGACGGTGTTCCAGCTAAAATTACGACTTCCGACTACAACTGGAAGGCACCATGACTTCCAAAAACCACGTCCAACAGCAGAAACCAGATCCGAGTAGCTTCTCAGTGATAGCATGACTTCCTATTTCCATCTAATCCTTCACTGTTGCATCATTAGCTCACCCCACCATCACACATTTGCCAGGATAGTAGGTATAACACCTGTAAATCATTAAGCTAGTTAGCCTGATAGCTGAAGTTACTGACAAAATGCTACAGCTAACAGCTAAAGTAGCACTTGCACACAGATTATTTTGTGCTGCATCATTGAGGCTCTTTCTGGAACTTTCTGTGTAAATTCCCTTTAGAAAACAAACAAAAACATTTGAAAAAGAAAAAAAATGGATGCATGAGCTGTAGCTTCAGTAGCAAAACGGAGCATTTAGTCATTAGACGTGGTAACAAATTGCTGCGCTGAAGAATTCACCCCAACATTTATAACCCAGAACCAAAAACCTCAGCCTGATGTTGTTAGCATGAGCACAACAGAATTACAAGCTTGTAATTAGATGTTTCTACTGAAATGTTTACCAACTTTATAAAAACCCTAAAGTATTTTGTAGCGGCTTAAAGGACTGAGGGGAAAAAAAACACTTCATTCTTAGGAGTGTTGTCATTTTCTAGTATGGTTTATAAATCAATTATTGGAAATGTGCCTCTTTTTCTTGGGAATATATATTACTGCATAAAACAAATAAATGTTTACAAATGTATAAACTATAAATCTACAGCCACTTTCAGACTGTTATGTTCCTCAAAGCATTTGTTATTTATTTAAGCACAGAGGTCTCAAACCCACAGTCCACGGGGCACATTCGGGCCCCCAATCAATTTCATGCGTCCCTCCACATGTAATTCATTCATGTAATTTTCATTAAAAGATTTGCCTCATAAATACTTCTCGTGAGCTATTCATTGTTCCATATCAAAACAAAAAACATTTATTTCGAAATGATGTGAAATATCCGAAATATTATTATTTCAACATATTTTTCCTCCAAAAAACTGGATCCTCATTGGCCCACAGGTAATTTGTGTTTATTTTTGTACAGACACCAATCCATGAATTTAACTTCTTCTTTTTAACACATTAAACTTAATACACATCAGTAGTGAACACACAAACCAGGAGCAGTTGGGATTTGTTTCTGGTATCTGAAGTTAATTAAAAGCTCCCTCTCTGTGAATAAATGTCTGGTATTTTTCTTCTTAAACTTAGATTATTTTGCTAGTGTAAAAATTTGATAAGAACAATCTCCAGGAGTTGAGGCTTTATTTTTCTTTTTTGAACTAAGTGTTTGGAGTGTTTTCCGTACAGAACCTCAGGGTTCTCTCATCTATCCATGACTTGGAAAGTTTTCAGACTTTCATACATGTAACTATGCAGTAAATAAACTACACTTTTCCTTCCAGAAATGTGTCCTGCCAAAACAAATCCTCCCATTTCACAATATGAAATGAAGCATACATGGTGCAGACAGTTGTATTGAAGTAGTCGTTAATATGACCACTTTAGTCCGAATAAGACAGCAGATGTCCATCCTTTTGCTAGCTTAACTCACAGATGATAGTCTGGCTAAATTTAGACGCAGTTTTTTCTTTAACTTTAACATTTTTGTTTCAATAACATACATTTTTTTTTAAAAAACAGTTCATGTTTAAGTTTTCATGCTCTCTGACTTTCACAGGAGATCATTGGGCAAAATTTAGCAGCAGTTTGCATTGATGTTGTGTTTTAATTTAATAAGAGGCCGGGTCACGTCCATTTTCCACGTCTGGCGAAAGCCTTCTTCTGCATCCCTGCCACATCCAACGGGATTACCCTAACCCACACGGGTGCATTTATTAATTGTTGAATAAAACATTGCTTCAGGTGGATTACTGATATTTAGCAGCGGGTGCAGATGACATCACAGCTTGTGCATCTCTATAACCAATTTTACTCTCACTGCTGTTTGATTTTATTAGTGATTAGATCAGCGTGACTGATCTCTTTTGTTTCGTTTAGTTGTTGCTCACTGCTTTGATGGTCAATATTGGACATTACAGCCATTTTAGGCCCATGTTTTTGAGCCTAAAATTAAGTAGTAGTGCAGAATGTAGAAAACATCCCTATTTGTGAGTCTTCTTCACTTTGATCTACAGTTGAACATTGTTGGCTTTGACTATTCACTGACGACTGGAATCCTTGTTGTTTTACTCAGAAATCTACGGTTGGTTTGAGGACGTGTGAATACCCAACTGAACTCTAATGCGCACCAAAGAAGCGAACTCTGGTCCCCCTAAAAACAAACGTAGGTCTTGGTTCGCCTCAGGTGAACCAAATGCAGGGAGCGGACTGCAATGCAGGGCATTGTGGGTAAACATATGTGAGTGTAGAACAACCCACAGATGAGCAAGTACTCTTCTTCATTGTTGTTTCGTATTCTCTTTCAGTCATTCTTGATGCAGCGCCGCCTCAGGCCAGGAGTGGAATATGTTTGTTTCACTAAAGAGTGAAAACAAGCTCGACCCTGCTGGATGTTGCAGCCCCCGACAAAACCAAGTCTCTAATCGTACTGAGTCTAGCGGAGACGATTAGGTGTGAAAACAACCTCAGTATCAGCTCAGCTCGCCTGGAACCTCTCCAGAGGAGGAACTAAAAATGGAAAAGACTAGAGTTGAGTCGTGCTACGACTGTGCTGGAAACACGTAATAACCCTTTAATGGCTCTGTCAAACATGGAGCTGATTAGTGAGGGAGCAGCTCACGCTCCGGGACATGTGTGTCCGCCCACATCTGCAGGTGTGTGTGTGCATGTGTGCAGCATGCAGGTGTGTGACATGAGTGTGTGTGTGTGTGTGTGTGAGCAGCAATGGGGACATGCGATCACACGCAACAACAGTCCAACATCTGGAAGCACAGCTGCGGCCAACAAATGAGCTCGCACAGCCCCAACCCACACAGAGAGAAAGGTAGCGAGAGAGACAGAGAGAGACAGACAGACAGACAGACAGACGGAGAGATACAGCCTGAAAAGTGTTTGTTTTTCCCCGCTCATCTTCTTCAATCATTGAGCAGAGATATAGAGATATATATATAGATATATATATATATATCTATATATATATAAAAATCTGCAGTTCTGCAAAAATCTGCAGTTCCTATATTGTCCACTACACTGTTGTAGTCAGCGTAGACAACACTGCCACAGAACTAACAGCAGAGGGCATCTGGGTCTGTAAGTGCCACTTTGTCCTATCATTATTGGAATCTTACCCGCTTTTCAGAGTGTCGGATTTTCCAAGATAAATGGACCTCTATTTTTTCACGGATGTGAGTGGGAAACCTGTGTGCCTGGTGTGCATGCAGCCAATTTCAGTGATTAAGGAATATATTCTCCGGCGCCACTATGAGACTCAGCATGGCGAAAAAGACAACAGCTTGCGCGGAGAATTGAGAAGAAACTAAATAAATAAATTGTTGGCAGGTCTGTTTTCACCCGGAGCCGAGAGACCAGTGATGCCGCAGTGAAAGCCAGCTACTTAATTGCTAGCAAAATAGCATCAGCATCAAAGCCGTACTGTGAGGGGGAGTTTGTTAAAACTTGCTTGCTGATGGCTGTGGAAATTGTGTGTCCTGAGAAGCGACAAACTTTTGACAATATTAGCCTGACGCGGAATACTGTGGCAGACAGGATTTCGGAACTATCGACAGATTTGGACGGCCAACGTAAACGCCAAGTGGAGTCATTTGTGGTATTTTCTGTTGCAGTTGTTGGGAGCACTGATATTACGGATGTCGCATTCGTGGAGTTGATGAGACTTTGACTGTCACAGAGGAGTTTGTTGAGTTGGTGCCTATGACAGACACCACAACAGCCAAGGACATTTTCCGCGCTGTCGTTGGTGTGCTGGACAGAGTCGGAGTGGACTGGTCCCGCGCTGTCAGCCTGGCTACAGATGGTGCCCCATCAATGATCGGGAAAAAGGCAGGTGACAAAGTTCAGAGAAAACGTGCAAGCCGCAAATGGAGGATTTCACTGTATTTTGCATCAGGAGGCACTGTGCTGAAAGTCGTTAAAAATGGATCACGTCATGGGGGAGGTTGTCCGAACTGTTCATTTCATCCGAGCCAGAGGTCTGCATCATCGTCAGTTTGACAGCCTTCTCAGTGACAGTAACATTACCCATGGCCTGCCATACCACACTGAAGTAAGATGGTTAAGCCGAGGTGCTGTGCTGAAGCACTTCTTTGATCTACGCCAGGAAATTGGACATTTCGTGGAGAAAAAGGGTAAGCCTGTTAAGGAATTACAGTGCCCACCATGGCTACAGGACCTTGCATTTATGATATTTGATATTACAGAGCACTTGAATAATCTGAACAAAATGTTGCAAGGACACAAGAACATTGTTACACAGTATTATGAAAGCATACGTGCATTCAAGTTAAAGCTCACGTTATGGGAGACGCAGATTGCAAGTGGTGACCATGCTCATTTTCCCTGTCTCAGAGATTTATGCACAGCAAGCGTTAGTCCTGACCTGAGACAGTACAAAGACAAGATTGCAGGCTTGCTGTCGGAGTTTGAGAAACGATTTCAGGTCTTTAGCGAACTCAAGACAGAATTCACAGTTTTTTGCTCACCATTCACAGTCAGAGCTTCTGATGTGCCCGTTGACATGCGACTTGAGATAATTGATTTGCAGGGTGATGTAGAATTGAAGAACACATTTGCCTCTGTGGGCTTGGACACATTTTATAAGTATCTCCTGCCAGGCTATCCTAAATTAAAAGCACTGGCTGCAAAAATTGTGTGCATGTTTGGGACTACCTACCTTTGTGAGCAAGTTTTCTCAGTAATGAACATTAATAAAACAAAGCTGCGCTCAAAGCTCACACATAGGCACTTAAATAGCATTCTAAAATTGGCTGCTACGCAGGACATGGTGCCTGATATTGATGCACTTGTGCACGCTAAAAGATGCCAAGTTTCAGGAGCAAATACAAAGCAGGACTAAATCCTGTGAAATGCTGCTTTAAACCGTGTTTGCACTATGAAAAAAACAGTGGTGAAATGAATACTTGCTGTAGTAAGTACTGTGAAGTTCAGTGTTAGTTAACAGATTTACTACAAAAGAGTTTGGTTAAGTGGAATATCATTTCTCATTCAAGCCATACATGTTATGTATGTATTCTTTAATGTATATTTTATGTGTACATTTTATGCATTAAAAGGGGATATTATACCCTATTTTCTCCAAGTTAAAATACTTCCCTGGTGTCCTAATGAACATGTCAGTGACATGCTTTGGTCAAAATACCATAAGGATGAAGCACCATAGCAGTTCAATAACCCTGCTAAACCCGCCCCTTTCAGAAAGCTCGGTTTTGTGTCTGGTCCCTTTATATGCAAATGAGACACAGGCAAACACACACCCACTTCTCCCAGGGGGTTTCTGATTTGTCCTTTTTACTGCGCTCACTCGCTCAGCTCCTGTTCCCTCCCCTCATTTCTCTCCCCCTCCCTCCACTAGTTCTCTGACAATATCAACAAAACAGCGAGTGTGTCGTCACAGGAAGAGACGTCCGACACAAGGATCAAGCCGAACACTGTCGAACTGTAAATAGGTTAAAAACACTTAGGGACAGCACCGCTGATCGCTGCATAAACTGCCGCTGTATGTGACTGTATCAGACTGAGTCTGTGCTCCGGTCATGGAGGACGTACTGAACAAATATTTTTAATTAGGACGTGTCAGAATGGTCAGTTATGACCTCTATTTGACCTTTTCTTAACAATGTGTGTGTTTGTACGTCGGTGAAATACGGTCGCTGACTAAATACGGCGACCGCTGGCCGCAGTCTGATGTGAAGTGGTGCGAACACACGTTTGCTGACTTTATCCGGCACATTAGCTTCATATATAAAATCCTCTGAGGCTGGACGTTTGTGTAAAACACTGTGCTCCACTGTGCAGCCACCAACAGCACACTTGTCCCTCCACGTTGACATAATACCGCTCTTCCTCCCTCGCCTGCACTCTGGCATTTTATAGGGACAAGGTGGAGCTAAGGTGGAGCTAAGGTGGAGCTCTCCAAGTAAACTTACTGGTGGGCGGTAACATTCGTGGTGAAATGTGCATGCTGCCGTCATAAGCGCAGCAAATTCAACATTGCGCGTTTTATCGCCTATACTTACACTAAGGGGGACCACGAAAAAAGGACTGAGTATTCTTTTTCCCCACTTTGGTGACTGGTAGGGCCTCCAGAGTCCTAAATATAAGTATTAAAATGTTAAAAAAGTAGATTTTGCATAATATGTCCCCTTTAACTAGGCAGGTGACAAATTTACTTAAGCTGCTAGTTTAAATTTTAAATGTGAGGAGTCAGTTTATGTATTCAGAACTACTAAAATAAAATCCACATAACTGTGACTAAATGTTTCGTGACATTGTACGATGACTGTGATCAGTTGTAATGCACAATGCACTCAAACAACTGTTAAACTGAGGCATAGTGTTGTTGAAATTTAACATACTATTCTCAAGAAGTCTACGTTGTTCATAGCATATTTTGTAAAAGGACAATATATTTAAATTTCTTATAATATACTTGTCTTCTTTGCACCAAAACAAAGAAAATATTTGGACTTTGTTCGGACGTTACTTCTATGTAATAACGCTATAAGTTTACTGGTCTGGTTTAGAGTTTAGAGCTAAACGTCTCTATTTGTGTTAGTACTTAAATAAAAAAATCAGCAAAAGCATTTTAGCTGAGTCATGTTAGGGGCTGTTTATTTCTAATTTTTTGGGGAGAACAATATTTGTGACATCGTTGTTTTTCCTGGTTTCTTTGCTCCATAAAACAAAGAACTCATTCAAACGTTTTGGTGTGTAAGACATTTGAGAACGTCATTAATTCCACATTTATGAATCAAATAATTAAACAGATGAATGGATTATGAAAATAATCATTAGTTGCAGCTCTGCACAGATTCAAACTGTTATTTTTTTGTTGTTTTCACCAGTGAGAATGTGTTTAATCAGTATTTAATATACTAACATAAAACCTGGTTTAAAACAGGATTAAAGAGATTTTTTTAGGACCAGTAGAAAACACATGCAGCATCATCAGAGTCTTTGTGATCTGGCAGACAATAAAATAAAAATGCCTTTGCCTTTGTTTTTATCTGTCTACAAATAAACTGTTTGTTGTGGCGTCTCAATAATTTTATTTCCCTTTGAATTTAACCTTAAAGAAACTTTGTCATGGTTTTTTTTTTTTTTAAAAAAGCAACAGATGTCAACATTTTTCTCTCCTGCTGTCAGGCTAATTCCTCTGCTCGTAAACTCACGACAAACATGTGCAGCACAAGTGTCAGGATTTAATCTTCTTCTGTTAATAATTAATAACAGCTGCTGAAATATAAGTAATAAATAAATAAATAAATATAAGATCAGGTTTCTTTTTAGTTTGTGGACAAAAACAAAGATGTTTGAGAAACATCATCATTTAAAGGTTTGATCTTTATTGTATTTCTCTGTTTTTGGACCAGAAAGAAAGAAAGAAAGAAAGAAATCAGATCAAGGAAGGACGGAAAGATGGAATTGAAAATGGAAGAGAGGTAAAATACAGGAAGAAAGAAAAATGGAAGGAGAAAGAAAGGAAGGGAGGGAGGGAGGAAGGAAGGAAGGGAAAGGGGGCAAGAGGAAGGAAGGAAAAGAGGAATTCAAAGATGGGAGGGAAGGCGGTAAAAGAAAGAAAGAAAAAAAGGGAAAGAGAAAAGAAGGGGAGAAGGGATGGAAAGGGGAAGGGAGGAAGGAGGGAAGGAAAGGAAGGCAAAACGGAAGGGACATAGGAGGGAAGGAAGGTAAAAGAAAGGAGTAATGAAAAAAGGGAAGTTAGAACATGGAGAAGAAATTAAAAGGAGACGTCTCTGTTGTCACATGATCATTTTGTTCTTTTCATCATTAAAAACACACAGTTATTTCTTTAATCTCTGAAACTCTGACATTTGAACAAATGAAAGATTGAAAAACATCGGATTCTTTATCATTAAATCATTGATTTCAAAGTAGAGACAAATGTTTAGTGATGGAATCACAGCCCTCACATTTCTCTATCCTTTCATCCATAAAGGTCCACTAATTTAAATGATTTATTTTAAATGATTTATTTTAAATGATTTATTTGGTTTTATGGAGCAAAGAAATATTCACATTTAAGAAGCTGAACCATCACAGAGTCTCGTGGGAGGATGATCGGGATCACTTTCAGACTCTGCCCGACTATGAATTGTGGGTAAAATCCTGTCACGTGTCTCCAGCTGAAATGGAGTGAGAAGTCGGGGTGAATTTGTTTATGCATAGCCGGGTCTGGGTTCACCTGGTTCACTACCTGCCTGGTGTTGTGACGGGTCATTAATAATATATATATTATATATCCTATCACAGACTGTGGGGAAATGGCTTTACTCCACATTTCAAACTAATCGCCACCAAAACAGAGCTTTAGCGTTTAACAACGGCCGAGATTTGCTTATCAAATGTGCGCCGCCATCCTCTGTCCGTCTGTCACTTCTGTTTTATTCTCATTTACGTTCAGGTTCACGTTCTAATGTCATTCACACAGTCAAGCTAAGCTAAACTGAGCCCAAACAAGACAGTTTTGTGTAAGAGTGACTGAGTGAGGAGGGAGAGGAGTCTTTGTTGAGAGCGTGTGATTGGAGCGTGACTCATTAATTACAGTCATAGAGTCATATGACTGCATGTGTCCTGCATGAGCTCATTTAACTGAAACTGATTGATTTTCTGTTGTGTAAAGATTAAAAAAGAACCTCATTTAACATCAACAATATTCTATAAAACAATATTTTGAATTGATGTCAGAATTATAACAATTTCTTAGGTTAGGAAACAGTTTGTAATTCATGTAATTTTACATTTTAAACATGTTTTTTAAAATGTTATTTGTTTTATTTTGGTAACATCAGTTATTTTATAAAATGGGTTACATTTAATTGTGGTATTACAACAACAGCTTTATCAGGTAATTTAATGTTTTGTAATGTTTATAACATGTTTGTTTGTGTGATATTTCTCATGAGAAACATTTGTTGAATTAAAATGTTTTTTGTCACGTCAGTATCATGTTAGAGTGACGTCACATTTTTGTTTTTGTAAAAAATCTGTTATGAAAGACATGACTTATAATTTAAGCAACATTTCTGTAACATTACGGTTATCAAATCTTTTGTAATATTTCTAAAATGTTTACAAAAAGATGAGCAGTGTGTTATATTGTTAATACAATTACACTACAACTATTTATTTCATCTTTTTGTAACATGAGTCTGTTTTTAATATTCGTTCATGTTTTCTAAATACAAAGTTTAGCAGAATGCGTCAGTATCATATTTTGTTTTATTTTCAGTGTTTCATGTGTTAGTTCATCATCTGTGCACATTCTGAAAACTTATGAATAAATGAGGCTTTAATATTAGTGTGTTCAGGAAGACGTTTCTCACTCATTCTTTCAATCTAATTGAAGTTAATTCAGACTGTTTTGATTTAAAAACAGAAGAAAAATCCAAGCGCCCCTGCGTCTCAAAACTCCAGGAGGACGCTTTGTTTTTCTCTTTTATTTCCGGTTTTAAAGCAGTTTATCGGACGTTTTGAAGCGGACCACAGGTGGACGCTGTAAACTCACCTCGTGCACATACTGAGGAACTTCCTCCAGCGTCTGAAACGACGACTCGTTCGGTGAGAGCATGCAAAACAAGGCACGGAACCCGGTGGGCGGCAGCATCCTCCCCGCTGCTCTGAGCTCCAGCTGCTGTTACCTGTGCAGGTGTCTGTCTGTCTGTCTGTCTGGCTGGCTGGCTGGCTGGCTGTCTGTCTGTCTGGCTGTGTGTCCTCAGTCCAGTTAAAGTAGGTCAGTTATGAAACGTGGTGTGAGCTGCTGCTGCTGCAGAGACAGAAGTGAGTCCGTGTGCGTTCACCTGCTCCATCAGCTGCTGCTGATGATGATGATGTCAGGGGAGGGAAGTTCAAAGACCTTTGAACGCGTCAAAACCCGAGTGCGGCCCGCTCTCGCGAGAGGTTGTGCAATCACAGGTTTGACTTGACGTGCGTGACGAGTCGGGGTCTGGTGAGGAGCTGAGGAGCACTCACACACACAGTGAGTGGTTTGAGATGAGTGGAAATCCATTTGTGAAGCTTGTTCCACACGAGAGCATTTTCACAACCTGAACGTCTATGTTACTGCAACCAGAAGAAGAAAAGCAACGCAAGGAGAACGAACGAATGAAATGAAGTTGTAAATCATTTCTCAAACGTAAAGGTCTTAAAAATGTCTTGTTTACTTATTTAAAATAACATCAGATGTTACAGAAATGTTGTTGTTGCAGATGAAGATTTCACTCTGAATCTATGAATCTCTGAATCTCTCTCCACGGTTTATGTTTGTCAGGTTTTTTTCCATCTTTAAAGGTTTTGGAAACACTTTTTTTTACAATACTGCATTGAATTACAGTTGGTTTTTTTTTTAAAAAAAGGAAAGCTTTCGTACCATGAATGGTTTCATAGTTTTTGGGAGAAAGAAAGAAAGAAAGAAATGAAAAAGAACAAACCACTGGTGTCGTGAGAGGTTCCTCCTCGACAAATTAGAATGCACAATCACAATGTGGTGAAAGACGAGTTTAAGTCAAAGAATTATGTTTGACTGGATTCTGTAACTGAATACGAAGCTCTGCGGGTTTCTCTCTCTGAGTGTGGTTTCTGCCTCAGCCTCCAGGCAAAGGTCAGTCCTGTGTGTAAACCCCCTTACTACAGCAGCAGCAGCAGCCGCAGCAGCAGCCGCAGCAGCAGGAGCAGCAGCAGTAGCAACAGCAGCAGCATCAGAAGCAACAGCAGCAGCAGACGACAATGTTTTGTGAGATGTTTAATTCACGTCAGCTTCACCTATAAAAACATCAGCTCAGAGCTCACACGCATGTGAAATGATGAGAAATTCAAATTCACCACTGGTTAAACTTTATTCACTTTTGCAACTGTTGCTGAAAAGACTCGAATAAAATGCTCATAGTTTCAGGTTTTTGGCAGTGAAGTGTCCGTGTTTGTTACTGCGTGAGGGGAACAGTGTGGCTATAACATTATTGTTCAGGTAAGACGACACTGAGACGTATTTACATGTTTTTTTTTAACTTATATTAGCGATCGAGGCGAGCTTGGTTTTCATGGCACATCTTGATTTGATCAATAACTCGATTACATCCCAATTTACAGTTTTATACAGTAAAAACTGATGGAGGCGCATGCTGTTTTATTTTGTTGTTGTTTTTTACAGTGCAAATCTAAAGCCGTAGCCTGCGTCTCTCGTGGTAAACAACATTGAGTGTTCAGGGTTTCCACATTTTTACTGTAATGTCAATTTCTATAACCAAACACATCACATATTAGTGATTTATATTATAATTAGAGCTGTCAGTGGATTAGAAAAATAATAATAATGGATTCACTGTGGCTCTGTGGATTAGCCGCGTCTTTTCACCAAAAATGAGCGAATAAATCGCAGAATTTCCTGCAACTAATCTCAATTCCAAAGCTTGTAATACTTGTCATGAGTGAATCTACAATGCTAATTTGGCAACATCTTTTAGCTAGTTAGCCAAAGTGTTAGCCTCTTCATATAGTGTACATGTTTATTACACATTCTAGTTCCTCTTGAGGGTAAGATTTTAAACAGTTTCTCTCAGTCCATTTCTCCTCTACGATGCTAATTTGGTGGCTATTTTTTAGCTTTCCACTTAGCTTAGGAATTAGCTGCTCCATAAAATGTGTTTGTCCGAGGCAAAATAGTTCCTCTATATTAGTATTAAGTGTAAAATGTGTCTCCTGATGCCGTATGAATGATTTCTCTCAATCTATTAGCTAGAATGCAAATGTATCAACATCTTTAGCTGTTAGCAGCTAGCCAAATATTAGCTTCTTCATATAATGCATGTGTCTATGACACAGTGGTTCCTCTTGACGGTAACGTGTAACACGTTTCTCCTGATGCTGTTAAAATGATTTCTCTCAGTCCACTTGTCCTCTACAATGCTCATTTGGCATAAATTTTTTAAGCTACCCACGTAGCCAAGGTATTAGCTTCGCCATATGATGTGTTTATTTGTTTATATTTCAAAGGTAGAGTTTAACATGTTTCTCCTGATGCTATTTGATTGATTTCCTCAGTCCAGTTAGCCAAGATATGAGTTAGCTTAGCTTATCTTACGTGTGTTTGTGTTTGGTCCACAGCTAACACACTCCTGTATCACAGACGTACGAGTCTGGAATGTGTGTGTTTTACCCTGAAGTCATATATTCAACACAATTGTCAGCCTGTGGCCAAGTGAAAAGAGAAATGTGCTTATAACCTGAGGGTCACTGGTTCAAATCCCAACAGGATAAGGGCTGTAGTGAGTAACCTCAGCCAACCTCCATTGCTCCTTTTTCTAGGAAGGTTCCTAGTATAATAATAATAATAATTAGTTTGCAAAAAGGTTGCAATCTATCATATTTGAAATAAATGTTAAAATTGTGACAGCACTAATTATAATATTCAGATTTTTGGCAGTTTTTTTGTAACCAGTTCCCCATCTTGCTTTAATGTGCTAATTTCTTCAAACATACATGTTGCCTTTATGATGACTGCATTATTCTTCAAAAAAAACATGCGTCATTCGTCTCTGTACAATTATTTTGCATCGTTGTATGACGATGACACATCAGCAAACAGCAGTCCTTCTGCAGAGGCAGCACCAGTACTCAGAGTGTGTGTGTGTGCGTGTGTGTGTGCGTGCGCGTGCATCATAAGTGGGCGTGCTCAGAGCTCTGGTCGCTGTCGTGACTGTCCTCGTTGGCTAACGAGTCTGTGGAGTGGTGGAGTGCCGCGATGCCAGAGAACTCTGACGGCAGCAAAGTGCCTTTTTTCACGTTCACCAGTTCTTTCTCCCGGGCTGCTGCCCCCTGCTGGCCGCCCTTAACTCGCTTCCACTTCATCCTCCTGTTCTGGAACCACACCTTCACCTGCGGGTCAGAGTGAAACAGAAAACATCAGAATAACAAATTGTTCTCGTGACGTGGCTCTGTGCAAGTAGCTTCTGCAAATGTTTTGCATTTCTGGTAAAGAATGAGCTGCAAGGGAGGATCTTATTGTCATACTGAAAAAGTAAAAGCGCTAGAAAAGTGCCATTAGTGGACTTGTAAATCGCTGTAGGTCCTGCAGAAGTGATGACATTTACCAGGGTCTTTGAATGCATCTCTTTAGCTGCTTTGTCAAACATTACCACTGATTATTTGAAGAGTAAAAGTACAAATCTTTTTAATCCACTGATTCTAATGATGGGCTAGATGGTGGTATAGTGGTTAGCGCTCTTGCCTTGCAGCGAGAAGACCCAAGTTGGAGCACTGGTTGGAACAAGGGCCTTTCTGCCTTTCTTGCATGTTCTCCCCGTGTGTGTGTGGGTTTTCTCCAGGTTCTCCGGCTTCCTCCAACAGTCCCACACTCCCACAAAAACATGCAATGTGGAGATTAGGTAAATTGGACACCCTAAATTGACCATAGGTGTGAGTGTGAGAGTGAATGATTGTTTGTCTCTATGTGTATGTGGCCTTACGATGGACTGGCGAACTGTCCAGGGTGTACCCCGCCTATCGCCCGATGTAGCTGAGATTGGCACAGCACCCCCCGTGACCCTCTGGCAAAGGATAAAGCGGTAGATGATGGATGGATTCTAATGATTCAGTTTCACCCAAAACAACTGCTTTACAAGTCACTAGTTTGTGTTTGTGTCGGTGAAGTTTCACACAACCACGATGATGACACCACCCACATTAAGAAGGTATTATGAAGTGATGGAAAACTTTATATTCAGCCATAAAATGTTGTCTAACAATGACTGTAGGAGTCATACATGTAAGATTTGCTTGTTCATCAAGTGATTTAATACTGGAATTGGTGCACACTTGGGATTAGCACATGGGCGATGGGAGGGATGGAGTACATATAAATCAATGACTGCTGTTCCCAATTCACTGGTTGCAGGTTGTCAGTCATGACACAGGGTGAGCATGGTGGAGTGAAATCTTTTGTTGTATTCTGTGTGTTATTTTCCTCTTAGCACGAGTGTAATGAGAATGGTGTGGAGTTTAACGTTCAGCGTGTTTAATAAAAGAGTGATGGAGCCACACACGTGCACGTCCTCACTAAACTCCCGTGTTTAGCATACAGCGGCTTGTTTTTAAAATGATTTAATATCGATTGGCCGCTATTAAGTGGAAAACATATTCCTAAGTAGACTTAAGTCGTAGATAAGCCTCTTGTTGAGTAAGGTTAAATAAACTAATTATCCCAACACCAAACTCCATAGAGAAAACCAACATTTTCAGTTCTTGGAAACACAGGAGCTGTTGGTCAACTGCTGCTTTGTTTGGTAACTTTGTGTCACTGCCATGAATTTGAAGAAATAGATTTTAAACACAGATGTCACAGGATGACATTTGAACTTAGTGATGGAAGTAGCAGTAGATCAACATCTACTGTGTGCTGTGATGTAAAATCCATGATTTTCTCTGTGGGCTTTGGTGTGGGAGAGTGAGTGGTTCACAACGTGACACACTTTGAGTTTCCAGTGAAAACAGACACAACAGAGACTTCATATGACTGAATTTGATGGTGCCTTATACAACAGCCCTCTCACATCACACCACACACTCCTGACTTCTTTGTCAGTTAACCCGTGACACTCAAACACAACGCTTGATCGTCTGTTTCGAAACGGTTCATTTTCGGATCTGCGGTGCATGAACAAGCGGCCGAGCTGAAAAACACGCAGAGGGGGAAACCCAACTGTGATGACACCAACACAGCAGCCAAATGACAGCTGAACAGCTCAAAACTGCCACTTATTGGCTCAACATTGGTATTAAACAATGTTTCTGGCCTCTCTTCAAAAACGACGTCATTCAGGGAAGGTTTCCAGTGATTGTCTGAGCTATGAGTCCTTTTATTAAATATGATGTAGAATAAGAGGCTAAAAATGCTCTTTATTCTTGTGATTATGTTATTTAATAACTTTGTACGAGTTCTAGCGTGACTATATTTTTGTCTTGTAAATAATCTCAAATACAGCGATCTTTTTTTTTTACACTTGGTATTATTTTCCATGACTTCATAGCTCCTCCTTAGAGTGGGTGGAGTCATCATATCACGTCTGCGTGTTGTGGTTTTCTATGTGACATAAACACACAAACTAGTGACTTGTAAAGCAGTTGTTGGGTGAAAGTCAATCATTAGAATCCCAGAATGGTTCAGTCCTTCAGTCACTGAAGTGAAATACCAGAGAACATGGTTTTCAGCAGTGCTGTCTCCTCTGTTCAACACATTTGCTTTACTAAATGTTGGAGATGAACGCATGTTTTCAGGATGTTGAAGTCTCTTTAACTTTGATCTACAGTTGGACATTGTTGGCGCTCATGACTCTTCAGTGACGACACCCTCTCAGTGCTCAGCTGAAACTCGTCAGATCTCTGATGGAGAACTAGAACTGGACAGTGGAAAAGCACCAAAACTCTGGTACACTTGGAAACGCAAAAACATACTGTACGTACCGCGCTGAACCAAACCAACTGCTCTCCTCGTCTAGTATCACTAGTAGTACTACTAGTATCACAAACAGTTGAAATAACTCATGGACTCTTTCATCTTTACTCTTTGAACACAGCAGATGTATCCTGATTTAGAACCAAACATTTTCACACATCTAAATAAAATATATGTTTCCTGGAAAAAGCTTTTGCTCACACGTTGTCCACACTTTTCCACAACTCACGAAAACATCCATCACATATTCTCCAAACAGCTCACGCAGCATAAATCGCGCGCGCTGCCCCCGCCGCCAAATGATTATAATGCCAATATTTACCTCACTATCTCGTGCTGTTTATATTATTTAAACTTCCAAAGCTGAAGTCACACACACAGGAGATTTCACGCTCCCTGCTTTTCGTGCCACAAGTGGATTCATTTAAAGTGTGTAGTCGTGGTGGCAGACTGGGCTCACGTTATGAGTTTTTCCTCAATATTTAGAAATATTCATTTATTCCCGCCCCCCCCCCCGTTGTCTCAATGTTTACTTTCATCATTCATGACGTGTTTATAATGATTCATGTGCGTTTACAGCTGCTTTCAGATCCATGATTTAAGCCCTCGAATGTGAACGAGCAGGTTTACCACTTATTTGACTTATTTTCAGGGAGATTTATTGAAGTGTGGTTGAGGAAACTCCTCACTACGTCTTTGTAGGAACATGATGATTTTAACAGATTAACAAAAGGCTTTGTTAATAATTATAGTAGTTATATTATCTATAATAGCTATTCTACAGTCATAAGATATCGTAGACATACTGTATCATAGAACGTGTTCACTACTGAATTTTTACCATTTGACGGCCATTTTCTAACAGGAAACTGAAGTTTGTAAAGCACTCACTCTCCCACACCAAAGCCCATAGAGAAAGTCAGTGGTTTGAGCTGCTGGTCCTCTGCTGCCTCGTGTGGTGAGTTTGCTTCAGAACAAAGGATTTCAAACGTCGACATCACAAAATAAGACATTTGAACTTTCTGAAGGAGGCAGCAGAGGATCAACATCTCCCGTGTGTCCTCATAAATCAACGATTTTCTGTGTCTGTGTGTGTGTGTCTGGCTGTTAAATCTCTATCAATATCTCTTTCATTTCGAAAACCAAACAACGTCAAAGTGGACACGACGCACACTGGTGTCCTCAGTGAGTCACCTAACAAGTGGTCGTTGGACATTATTGATCATGTTTAAATGGAATAGAAATAAACTTTTAGCGAAAAGTCTGCGGACGATGTTGATGTTAAAGAAAAAATGTCATTCCTGGAATTCCTGGAAACACTTTGTGTTGGATGATTGTTAAGTGTGATGTGAGGTTATAAGTGGAAACAAGTGGCGCTTATTATGTGTGAAAATGTTGTTAAATGTGTTAAAGGACATCTTGTTGTCTATGAAGAACGATCCTGCCTTAAAAACCTCTCCGGACTCTTCTCAGACATTACACCATGATCATCAATGACGGCTGTGTTCCACTTGTGCCTGTCCCAAGTAACAATGTGCACCATTTGTGCCGCAGTCACAATCTTGGGAGAGAAGCTAAACGGATCAGAGCCGTTGCTGATGTAATTAGTCGCACAGATCAAACTCCTGACAGTTGTTTTTGTCCCACGCGGGATTCGCCGACTCGTGACGTCCTGTGTGCTCTCCGCTTACACGGGCGTGACGCAAGACGCATAAATCTGTGCGTGTACGGCCGTCTACGAGGCTCACGCAGGAATCTCTGCTACCAGCTGAGAATGCTCCAGAGCCTGAATCTGCTCTGTTCTTTATATTCAATCTTCAGTGTATCTCACTGCAAACTATCAGTGGCCAGGCGTCAACTCAGAGTGACTTACTGCTTCCACATGGGTGTCAGAGAACAAACCCACCCCAAACCATTTGTCTCCTGATATTCATGTCATGTCTCTACAGTTTTTTTAGCTACGACTAATTCTTTGTGCTTGCAGGGGAGCAGGAGGGAGGGAGGAAGTGCCTTGCTAGACAGCACTTCCTTCAGCCATGTCTCCCTGTTTTGACTGAAAGAATAGACAGGAACATCTGGAACAGGACGGTGGCGTCACACGGCCACAGCTGGAGCAACAATCACAATCACAGTAGCCGCAGAAAAGGCCTTGTCGCTGTCACGAGACCACCTCTGTTTTCACAACACGGCACCAGAACGATGGTTTTGAGTTTAAAGCGGAGTTTGACACACGTACGACACTGGACAGACCAATTTACCCACTTAACTAATGACTCATCGAAAAAAAATCCACACTTTGCTTATAAGTCTATGATTTATCTCATTTTTTTGACTGGGAAGTGAAGTTTTGTGTCACTTTGAAATCTGCTCAGTTTTTTTTAAGTGACACACATTCAGCAAAAAGGGCAGCGGTAGACCGCACCTCCTGCGTACCAAAGGGCTAAAAATTACTTTAGATATCTGGCCCTTATTTACAATTGACTGCATGTTAAAATAGTGTATTAACAATTTAAAAAGAAGAAACAGTATAACATAACATATTAAATAGCATTTGTCTCAACTCTCTCCTCTCTGATGACAAAGGTGCTTATTCGCCGGCTTCCTGCGACAGCGTGAGTGAAATTACTGAATAACCACACGTTGGCTTTGACGTGCAACTTCTCAGCTTTCAGAATTTTTCCGATAGTCCAAACCGTGGCATAATTACGGTGATGCAAAGTGTGCTTGCACAAACGTGTCGTCTGCGATACGCTCGGTGTTACAGGGTCCCTTGAATGCACTAATTGTTGATTCACTAATGTGAGACTCTGTGTCAGCTGTGGGTGTTTTGCGCATACTTGTCTCTCGGTGAGGTCCAGATTGACGGCGATCTCGTAGCGTCTTAGTCTGGTCAGGTAGTTGTGGTGAGCGAACTCGGCCTCCAGCTCGCGGATCTGCTCCTTGGTGAACGCTGTCCTCTCTTTCCTGGGTTTGCTGCTCACGTCTGTCTTGTAATTCCCGTCCTGGGACTCTGAAACCAAACACCACACACACAGGTTTGTGCTCCACTCAGCGCTGATTTATATGCACTCACACACACACACGCACTCTCACACACAAAAAATAATAATGCAAATGTTATGTGGCAGGTGCAAAGTCAGCAGGGGGAGAAGTCAGAGGGAAGGTAAGAGAAACAATGGGAGCCGTCAGTCACACTTTATCATTCACTCATTGTTTATGAAGAATTTAAGTGGCTGGAAATACTGACGTGTGTGTGAGTGTGTGTGGCAGCTGGTTTTTACAAACACGGCATGGATTCAATTTGTCCTCGCCTTTCAAAGAATCTCCTGCTAAAACCATATATAAATACACACACACATATATTTGAATAAAACAGGTCTTTCAAATATTCAAATATTCTTAGAAATGGATTTAAATTGTTTTGTTTTTAGGAAAAAATTAAAGAAAGTTGTCCTTCTTGAGCTGATTTTAAGAACATATACCTTAGAATTTTACTTAAAAACTGTTGTTTTAGCTCGTGACAGGTAATTAACGACAAAGACAACATTAAATATTTGTTTCTTTACCAGAAAAGGCACATTTCACTTTCTTATAAATATTTATTTGGATTTATTTGCAGTGTAAAACCTGTCACAGTGTGTCTGCAACGTTTCTTTTTCCAGTTTTTGTAAACTTATACAGTGTTAGTAAATAGAGTAAAGTAAAATAATAATCTGTTTTTTTTACATTTTTTACATAAAATTTTCTTTAAGTTTTAAAATTTTAAGCTTAAAACAAGGTTGTACATTTCTACTGTAATTCTTGGAAATTACCCATTTTACATGACCCAATTTTTTCAGTTTACCATTCACAAATAATAGGTGTTGTAGAAATGTGCTTGATGTCATGATTTATTATTATTTCTTTCCTTTCTTTTACTTCTTATGATCGAAATAAAGTTCAATCAGTTTCAGTGGTTTACAAAGTGAGTTCATTTCAATATTTATTTATTCATCTCAATATTCAACAGCGTTAGATATATACATATATATATATATATATATATATATATATATTAGGGATATATATATTAGGGATGTCCCGATACAACTTTTTCACTTTCGATACAATACCGATATTGCAGCCTTGAGTATTGGCCGATACAGATATTGATCCGATACGATATCAGCACGACTCATACATACTTTAATTACATATTTTGTAGTGTGGTATGTTAGAAAAGGCTTGATCAAGTGATATTACTTAAACAGAGAACAATAGTCAGCAACAGTAGGTATGAGAAAAACTGCCATGTTCATTTCATACAGTCTGTGGTTCATTTCATCAGGAGGAAAGTACCACGTGTTAATGGGGGTGTTTTCAGAGCAGCCGTGTTTCACAGGTAACAGCGTGTCTTCAGAGAACACCCCCTTTGTTTTCACTGTTTTGGATTAGCCCAACCAACACAGGGTGAGTGACTCGTCCCGCAGGTGAACACGGAGCCTGGGGACCGGCCCCACAGACGTACTTCGGTCCGTGTGTGGAGCTTCAGGACACATTTAAAACCCAGAAAGCTCTTGGCATGGCTGGTTTTTGGGGTATAATTAACAAACGGAGGCTGTTGAAAGTCGACAGGTGGCGCTGGTTTGAAATAATGTTGTTTTTTAAGCTCGCCTCAGGATGAGCTAGCGTGGTGCTAATGGCTAACTCACGCTCGCTGTGTGGCTTTGTAGCCTCTGATTTCAGAGCAGTAGCACACATACGCAGTTGTTGTGCGTTTTTTGGCTGATATCGTACCGATATATGATATCAATATCGGATCGGGACATCCCTAGTATATATATATATATATATATATATATATATATATATATATATATATATGTCCTGTTTTTACATTGTGCAGCTTTTTACAAGTGTTTTTTGTTGTTTTTGTGTTTCCATGGTAAAAGAACTCTGTAGTAATCAAGAAGAAGAAGTTGAGGGTTTACGTGAAACTGCTCTACAAAAGTTATATTTGTCTGTGACTCAATTTTAAAGACCCATGGACAAAATAAAATAAGCTGCCAGAATCCCCACGGCATTGAAACAGATCATTGCTCGACCTGTAGTCGGTGTCCGGCTGCCGCCCTTTGACCTTCGCCGCTCCCTGTAATTTCAAACCCGAGTGCTGCCTTCTCCTCTCTCTGTGTCTCTGCCTCTCTGGTAAACCCAGACACTGTGTAAAGCGGAATAAAAGAATAACACGGCTCAGGCTCTGCCGCCTCAGAGCAGCAGCAGCAGCAGCAGAGTCTGCAGTTAAAAACCAGTGACGGACGTTTTATGACGCAGCCGCGACACCGCAACAATTAGGCCCTCGCTGTAAACTTTCATCTCTCCACAAGAAAGAAAGAAAGAAAGAAAGAAAGAAAAAGAGGAACAATATATGAGGAAAAGAAGAGAAACACCCAGACAAGGCTGCGGTGATTCCAATGAGCTGAGCTCACAGCAGGAAGGACGCTCACAAAAACACACAAAACAATAAAACAATATCCGATTCTCCTTCTGCTGGAAAATTAGCTGCTGGTTTGTTTTCCAACTTTTTCTTTACATTACCCCGCCCCCAAAACCACAGAGACATAATCTGTGACATTTATGTCACTATATCTGAGTCATGTTCTCATATATGTCACTATATTCTCATTTGAACATGTGAATATTTTAGATTTAAAACATTTAAAACATGTATTAATAAATATATTAACCTGTGTATATGTTAGAAATATATGTTTATACAGAAATACAATTAATGTGCATATATTAAAAAGTTGCTGCTGCTGCTAAAGTTGCTGTTGCTGCTAATTATAAAGTTGCTGCTGCTAATGTTAAAGTTGCTGCTAAAGTTGCTGCTGCTGATGATGTAAATGTTGCTGCTGCTAATGTTAAAGTTGCTGTTGAAGCTAATGTTAAAGTTGCTGCTGCTGCTAAAGTTGCTGCTGCTGCTGTGAATGTTGTTGCTGCTGCTAATGTTAAAGTTGCTGCTGCTAAAGTTGCTGCTGCTGAAGATGATGTTAAAGTTGCTGCTGATGATGATGATGTTAAAGTTGCTGCTGCTAATGTGAATGTTGTTGCTGCTGCTGATGTTAAAGTTGCGGCTGCTAATGTTAAAGTTGCTGCTGCTAATGTTAAAGTTGCTGCTGCTAATGTTAAAGTTGCTACTGCTGCTGATGTTAAAGTTGCTGCTGCTAATGTTAAAGTTGCTATTGATGATGTTATAGATGCTGCTACTGATGTTAAAGTTGCTGCTGCTAATGTTAAAGTTGCTATTGATGATGTTATAGATGCTGCTGCTGATGTTAAAGTTGCTGCTGCTAATGTTAAAGTTGCTATTGATGATGTTATAGATGCTGCTGCTGATGTTAAAGTTGCTGCTGCTAATGTTAAAGTTGCTATTGATGATGTTATAGATGCTGCTGCTGATGTTAAAGTTGCTGAGGACATGTGTGTGCTGGCAGTGTTGCTGCCCACACTCAGAGCAATCACGTTGATTATCGGAGGCTAACTCATCAGCTGTATAAATATCACACCGCTGAGCCTCAGAGCCTGATTATGTTTTAACATCTGGTCCAGAAACTTCAGCAAAACCCAGTTTAGAAACAGAAACAATAACAAAAACCTGAGAACTCATTTCCATGTGAGGTTTGTCTCCTTTTTGCTTTTTTTTTTTTTGCTCACATATGAAGAATCTCCAGTTTGTGCGTCTGATACTCAGCTGTGATAGTTTCCTCTGTGAAGGTCACATGGGTAAACTTGACAGTGCCTTATATTTGCGCAAGTCGTGTTGTCGAGGGCGTGGCCGTGACATAAACATTACGACATTTTCTGTCCCTAACCCTAACAGAAGTCAAACAATTTGCAAATATAATAGTACATATACTGTATTATGAATTTTATTTCAACATAACATATGGAAAATACTGCATATTTATTATAGAAAATCTCACTATATGTATTTCCTTCATGTTTTAAACTTATATTTTTATATAACCAGATAATGAATATATTGTAAATCAGTGTTCCCCAAAAGGACCCACCTTTTAAAGATAGTAAACTATTGTTTTTTTCTTGCATAATCGCTAATGGCTAATAGTATTTTTGAAATAGTAGAAATAATTTATGACAAAAGTATTAAAAAGTAAAGTTTCTTACACAAAAACCTTCAAAATCTAAATCAAATGAATTTGGGGACCCAAGAAATATCTTTCGCAAACCATTTGTGGGTCCCGACCCAGTGTTTGAGAACCCCTGCTGTATATGATGATGATTATAATAATAATAATTTTAATTTTTCAAATTTATCTCAAACAAAACGATGCAACAGTCATAATTAATGTTGCAGCAAATCTTTTTGCTAAATCTGGCATTAAATTCTTGAATTAGCACATACTTAATTGGGTCGCGTTCAATTTTTAATTAATTTTTGAGCAGCAGCTGCATAATGGAAACGACCACCTGCATGTAATCACACGCAGTCGTGTCAGTCAGTGGTGGAGTGCAGGTGATTCACTGCGCAGCGCCGCAGTCCGTCCTCACGTGGACAGACAGACGAGGCGAGGAGACTTTCCCTGGAAAACTAAGAACTCCCACTAATATCACTTTCCCTGCAAGAACCCCCCTCCTGTGACCAGAGCCGACCTCGACCCCCCGGCCGCTTGTCACGTTGTGATTGATGAATGCGGTGAAAGCAGGTTGAAAATGTCCAGCAGGTCATTACAGAGGTGTTACACGTACTTAACAAGGGCCCAAACCTCAATATTAATGTATTTATATACTAGAATTGTTGTTATTGTAAGTTTTTATATATATGTCTACATATATATATTATATATATATATATATTTTTTTACAAAATCACACATTTTACAACACTACTAAACTTTTAGAAATGTTAAAAAATTTCTAGATTCTTTCCAATTTTAAGTTTTATAACTACACATTTTATGAAATCACAAAAACTGTAAACCCCTTTAGAGTAAAGTTTTTTTACAAAATCACAAATTTTACAATACTGCAAAACTTAGCAATGTACTCATTTTTAAGTTTTATTACTACAAACCTTTTAAAAACTAAATTTTTTTCTTCCTAAACTACCATGTTTACAACTTTACAAATTTACAGATTAAACACAATCGTGAGAATCAAGAGAATCAAACAGTTTTTAAGATCACATTTGTTTTCAAAAAAACAAGCAAATGATGTTGAAATGTTTTAAATAATATTAAAGTATTAAATAGGTGATAAATTGAAACTATTACAAAAACAAATATCTTGTGTTTTTGCCCTAATTCTGACATGTGATAGTGAAATAACACTTCACAGCTCTTTCAAGTTCATTCAATAATGAATTTTTCAACTGTGTGACACAACTTGAACTTGAACGAGTGCAACAGCTGCTTTCAAACTAAAGCTAAACACTGATTTTATGTCACACATTAAACTAATTCTGTTTCCCGTTGCTTCAAAAAATGTTTTACGCCAGGGCAAAATCTGGCGGGATTTATTTCACCTGGGGAAAATGTGGGGATTTGAGTGTCGGGTGTTAAATGCGGCGCGAGGCGCTGGAGTTGGTCTTTTATAATCCGTGACATTACTGCTTTAGTGTGAGCCTCTGTCTCTGCTCTCTGTTTAAAATAAAGAAAGTGTTGGTGAGATCGTGATGTGGCCTTGTGCGGCGCTCTCACACCTTCACTTGTGTTTGTTTCACAGCTGTGGGAAATTTGTGGCACTGAAAGACTGAGAATGACACGTGCAGATGTCTGTGTTGCTTTTCAGCCGCGCTCTTTGGAATTTCTGCTCCCGCTGATATTTATGTAACAAAAAAGACCGACAAAGACTTTGTGGAAATGGAATTAATAATATTTGTGGAGAGGGAACTCGTCCGAGGTTTGTTCCTGATTTTAAAAACAGAATTTAAGTTACATAGAAGAAGTCTTTTGTAATTAAATTTGTTACATTAAATATTGGCAGAAAATTGGTTTGAGGAATGAAATCTCTGCCTTTACTGTTTGTTCCAGACTTTTTTGATTTTAAAAGTTAAGTTCTCTTTCTGTCAATCTGTAAATACTATTTTGTATATTTGAATGAACAAAATCAAAAATTGTTTCAGATTTTAAAAACTGAGCTTCAATTAAATCGAAATTCTCATTTTCTGACTTCATAGAAACCTTTGAGGGTGTTTTCAATAGTGAGAATTTAAAAACACATTTTTAATCTACATTTCTCTAACCCTGCACAGTCACTTTTCCTATTTTTGACTCTCTGGGAATGATAATTAGAATATACATATATATATATATATATATATATATATACATATATATATATACATATACATATACATACATATATACATATACATATAATATTATATTGTCAAATTAATGGAATCCCTGTCTTTAAAGAGTTGCTCTAGATTTTTGAATTTTAAAAAACTTGTTTAAATTGAAATCTCCCTTTTTTTCTTCTTCTATAATCTTTTCTGAGATAAATGTGGAATGTTGAAGAATAAGATTCTCTGTATTTAGTGTTTTTCAGTCTTACCTGAAGTGTCACTTTTCCTCTTGCCGTTCCTCTTCTCGGCCTCGGCAGGTGACAGAGTCTGTCTGCCAAAGTCTGCAGGTGCACAGGACGCACCTGTGGGGGCGCTGCCACTGCCCAGAGTGGGGGTGCTGGCGCACATACTGGGCCCACCCGTGTGGCCCAGGTCCGGGGGTGCGGGCCCACCATCGTGGGCCGAGTGTGGCGGGTGGCACAGACTCTGGCGCGCGGTGCCACCACCGGGCGACGGCATCTGAGGGACGTGCCAGGACGCGTGGTGCTGAGGCGGGGGGTGATGCTGCTCGGAGGGGAGGTGGCCGCGGTGAGGGTGAGGGTGAGGGTGAGGGTGTGGGTGAGGGTGAGGGTGTGGGTGAGGGTGGTGGTGGTGAGGGTGGTGGTGGTGGTGGTGGTGGAGGTGGTGCTGCCCGGGGAAGAGGCTGTCATCGGCCGGGTAGCTGGAGATGATGCATGGCGCCGGCGAGGAGGTGGAGGACGAGGACGAGGACGAGGCCAGGTCGGGGTAGGAGACGTGGTCCGAGCGTCCATGCAGGGTCAGGGCCGACTGGGTGAAAGCGGGGTGCAGGGTCTGCGCGGGAGCGTGGGGGCTCCGCAGACAACCGAACAGAGTGTGATCCATCACACACACACACATACACACACACGGCCCTCCAGGAAAAGGTGAGAAGGGCAAGTGAAACTTAATAAAACAAAACAATCACAATTCTCATATCCAGGATGCTTCTCTTTTTCTCCTCTTTCTGACACAAACCCCCACCCAAAAAAAACCTTTTCTCCTTGAAAAAAACAAAATGAGTGAGAGTTTGTGTGGTAATCCGGAGCGTGCGGCCAGTTGCCAGGCTGTACAGGATAAAGAGTTAAGGCCGGGATAAATGTGCAGCAGAGCCTCTCAGATGTCAGGAGGAGCTGGAGCTGGAGCTGGAGCTGGAGCTGGAGCTTGAGGCTGGAAGCAGAAGGAGGTTCCTAGGAACTGCAGAACGAGGGGAGCCGGCTGAGGGGATGTTATAAATAGGGTGTAACGTGAGAGGGAGGCTGGGTCACAGACTGCATATGCGCTACTGACCACATACATATGATCGCCCGCCTAAAGAGCACAGCATAATAAATCTGTACTATTAAAATGGCTGAGTCTCAGGAAAGACGGCAATTTATTTTGGACTTGGATGTGACCTCGGGTGGCCATCTTCCCCCCCTCGCCCACCACCCTAAAGGAAAACAACCTTAATGGTTCATGGGTGTGGCCTGTGTGTGTGTGTGTGTGTGTGTGTGTGTGTGTGTGTGTGTTTGTGTGAGGTGTCAGAGGTCACCCTGAGTTTTGACCTGTTTAAACACAGTTAGTTTTGTGGCAGCGACAGTTTCCTCTGAGCTTGTGTTTGTTTACAGTCACTGTCTCCAAAGAAACATGTACAAAAAAAAAGAATAGTTAGAAACTAAAAAGTATCGTTGCTTGGCAAAGATTTTTTTCCAGTCAAACTAAACAAAGATCATTTGAATTTAGAGAACATTGTGTTTTTCCAGCTGTTAGACTGATTGTGATCAGAATAATTAAACAAATGAAGAAAGGGGATGTAGTTTATGGCCAATAAAATAAATTGTTAGATTCTCGTAACTAGTGCTGTCATAATGTCAAACTAAAATAACATGTTATTAAAACATTTGGCACCACACCATCTGAAGAAGACGAAGACCTAGCTAAAAAGGATGCTAAAATCTACAGTTGGACATTGTTGGCTTTGATTCTTGTGCCGCAGGTACTAAAAAAACACCAGGTACTAGTTACTATCACTGATGGAAAAGAAAAGCCGAGTTGTGCTAGAACTGTATACACAATATGCAGAGGCTAATACTGTGCTAGCTAAAAGCTGTTAAATTAGCATAATAGGATCATGGACAAAGAGAAAGTATTTAGACGGCATGAGAAGACATTTTAAACTTCACAATGAAAAAGAACTATAATTTCACAAACACACACATATGAAGATGCAAATGAGCTATTTAGCTAACTCTGGTATAGACCTGGTTCTGTACATGGTCCCTGTCAACTAAGATTAAGAACTAATATTGTGGCTAACTGGATAGCTACAAACTATCTCCTCTCAAACTATAAATATTTGCCCTCTCAAATTAGCCTCAGAGAAATCATTCAAACTGCATCCGAGGACATGTGACACTACCTTTGAGAAGAACTAGTTTGTCACAAATACACACATTATCTAGAGAGGCTAATATTGTGACTGTCAGAAGCATTAGAAGACGTCTTAAACTCTCAACAACTATTGTGTCATGAATACACACGCTACAAGAAAAAGCTAACACGTTGGCTTATGCAGTACGCTAAAAACTGTTGCCAAAATAATCATCTAAAGTCATTTAAACAACATTAGAGTACACGTAAGACACTCTAATCTTGAGAGGACCTTTAAAAACCATTTTATGAAGCTCAAGCTTGATCATAAATATGTTATTTTCCACATAAAAAAAGATGTTTTTTACTGGCTGCTTTTTTGAGTTTCAGTCCTTCAAAATCACTGAAATAAACAGGAAAAGGTAAATGATAAAAATCCAGTTTAAGTCAACGTAATTAAAGTCCTTAAAGTGGACATTTTCAATGTCTTAAAATAAATAAAGAGGACTTATATTGTAATGACAAACATGCTCCTCTTAAACTTCTAAATCTGTGTGCTTTTTAAAGCAAATGTTCATTCCAATCTCTACAGATGACAGTAAACAAGTGTAAAGTGAAAGAGGAGTTTCTGTGGCTCAGACGGCTTTTGCAGATGGACGGTCACAATAACTCCACACTCCTGGGATCTCACTGCCACGGACGCTGAGAGAGGAAATTAATTCCTCTTTGAGAGAAAATGACTTTAACAGATAGCGAGGCTGAGGCAGGCTGACTGCTGCTGCTGCTGACACTGCTGCTGCTGACTGCTGCTGCTGACACTGCTGCTGCGGACCCAGGACACACACACACACACACACACACACCACCGTCCTTCGAGAATGTCCACAAGTGTAAAGCAGAGGTGAGTAAAATTCAGTCTACTCTAATGTTTACAGATCAAATTAAGGCTATTAGCACGTTAGCCCAGGATATAGCATACAGTTATATTTGCTCAGGATTTATTTCACACATGTTTCCAATCCTGTGTGTGTGTGTGTGTGTGTGTGTGTGTGTGTGTGAGGTGTTTTCACTCAGTTTAAATTTTTTCGTCTCAAGGGCAAAACCTTCCAGCTGTGTCGTTAAGTGTGTGTGTGTGTGTGTGTGAAATAGGATTACACACACACACACACACACACACACAGTTATGATGGCATTTTATTTCCTTGCTTTCTGTACATTTGTCAGATGAGAACTTGTTTGTTCATCTAAAAACACAATTACTCAGTGGTTTGTGCTGATTAAAAATGATTATCTGTTATATATATATATATATATATATAGATATATATATATATATATAATCACCTGATTGTGTTGATATAAATGTATTTTACAACTTTTCTTTTGAGAATAACTTGAGCCTCAAAAACATCCAGGCTGTAGTTCACTGTGTACAAATATTCAAATATTCAATATTCAGTCTGGACCACTACACTAGAATATACTATTATTATACTGCACTATTATATACTATTACTATACTAGAATATACTATTATTATACTGCACTATTATATACTATTACTATACTAGAATATACTATTATTATACTGCACTATTATATACTATTACTATACTAGAATATACTATTATTATACTGCACTATTATATACTATTACTGTACTATTATATAATATTACTATACTAGAATATACTATTATTATTATTATACTGCACTATTATATACTGTTACTATACTGGAATATACGATTATTATTATACTGTACTATTATATACTATTACTATACTAAAATATACTATTATTATTATACTGTACTATTTTATACTATTACTATACTAGAATATACTATTATTATTATGCTGTACTATTATATATTATTACTATACTACAATATACTATTATTGTACTATACTATACTATTATTATACTAGGGTAATTTAACATGTTTTTTTCTGTGTATTAAATGCATGTATACATGTAAATATGCATGTATTACAATACTATAATAAACTTTAGTTAACTATAGGATACCATACTATGCTATGCTACACTAGGTTATCTTATGCTATTAATTACCATAAAATACTATGCTATGCTAAGTATTCTATGCTATGTTACACTATAATGTGCCGTGCTATTTGTGCTATACTAAATGACACATACATTATTATACTGTTCTATGCTGTGCTTTAATATACTATACTATTCTTTAATCTCGTTGGACACTGTATAATGACAATAAAGGTGATTCTGATTCTACTATGCTTCACTGTAAAGCATTCTGCTATGCTATGCACATGCTGTGCTGTGGCTAAGGCTAATGTAGAAGCTTAGCCTCTAAGAAATACCACGTTTGGATGCAATAAAGTAAAAATAAAAGGTTTCTTTCAGTTTCAGTGAGACTAAACAAGAAATCATGAGACACAAATATCTACATTTAAAGACTTGTCTTCTATGAAAAGCTTGCCTATATTTGCCTATAGAAGCGAATTTAACTGTGAGTTTAGATGTAACTGTCGTCACTGATGAGTCCTGAGTCAACCTCTCGAGGCCCGAGAGCAGCACGTTCCACAGAAGCTGAAGGTGGAACCTGCTGCTCAACCTGTGGCTGTCAGTCACACAGGGCAGGAAGGATTACAGCGGACGCAGCCCGATGCCGCGCTCACCAAAAACAAACACGCAACCCCCACTTTGGCCTGTTCCTCACATGAATTCAAAGTTAACATAGTCATTTGCTGCGTGTTCTGAGGTTTTGGCCTTCGATGGAAGATGAAATGTGCAGCGGCAGCAACAGCAGCAGCGACAGCAGATATGAAATAGTCATGTGAGACAGTGAGCGTGTGGAGCTTCTGCAGAGAGAAGATGAAAATGTGCTTTAATGATTCTACACTTGTGTGAACACAGACGGCGTTTGTAAAACATCAAAGTGAGACAATAGCATCGCTCTGTTGATTACTTTTCATTTACATTATCAACATGTTTTTAAAAACACAAAGCCCTATAATACAATGTTTAATGTTAAAGTTGCTCTGCTTTATTTGTCAAGATATCACAGGTAGATGGACAAAAATGTAAATAAATTTATCAATTTTAATTAATAAATATAATTGCAAATATGAGAAAAATTTGATCGGAATTAGAGAGTTTTAGTGTCATTTTATAAATAACAAGATAAAAGGAGCTAATCCAGAGAATTAAGAATATAAATGTGTATGAAAATGCAAAAATAAAAACAGCCACAGGTAATATTTCATATTTGAAAGATAATAATCATTAAGTCATTAGTTCACGTTTAGTTAATGTTTGATCATGAGTGAATAACTATGAATTAATTAAATAATGAAAGATTAGTTATCATTAACTAATGATTACTGAAACCTTTTTTGGTGTATCTTATTGTAAAGTGTGCTTTAATATAATATAATATAATATAATAATAGAAAATATGTGTCTATTAAATATAATATAGTTGTTTAATTAAATGTTCATATGCTGCTTCAGGATGTAGAAAATGATGTTTTATCGTTCATAAATAGAAAAATGCATGAATAATAATAAACAGTGTAGTTTCTGTGTGAAACTATCTCGCAAAATCTAATCCCTGTCGTTGTTGATACACAGATTAACATCTTCACACGAGTGTGTATAAGGCTTCACAGTCAGTGAAAAATAATTTATTTTTCTCTTTTATTTCTCCACCCTCTTACAGAGATATTTCAGAATGTATCACGCAGATTAAACGCAGATTGAATACAGATTAAACGCTTCTCCTCCTAAATACAGTACATTCTGCAGCCACAGCCAGATTAGGCCTCTGAAAACAGCTGCTGGTGTGAAAGCTAACGTTGACTTTTTTTGCTGTTTAGATTTTTCCTGTTGTCTTCATTTATTAATTTAAATGTCATTCAAAGTCATTGTCTGTTTAAGTCACACATGATTTTCTTTCTTATTATAGCAAATATAAAAATTTAAAAATCATTTAGAAAGACTCAAATATCATCTGAAACGTTTTATTAGCAACAAAACCTTCAGATTTTGACTAAAGTATAATGTGCTCATTATTAGGTCAGGTCAGATAAATTCAGATTAGATTAGATTAGATTAGTTTATATTACACCAGTTTAGATCAGATTAGATCAGTTCAGATCAGATTAGATCAGATTAGATTACATTAGTTTAGATTACACTAGATTAGATCAGATTAGATTACACTAGATTAGATCAGATTAGATTACATTAGTTTAAATTACACTAGTTTAGATAAGATTAGATCAATTCAGATCAGATTAGATTACATTAGATTACATTAGTTTAGATTACACTATATTAGATCAGATTAGATTACACTAGATTAGATCAGATTAGATTACATTAGTTTAAATTACACTAGTTTAGATTAGATCAGATCAGTTGAGATCAGATTAGATTACATTAGATCAAATCAGATTAAATTAGATTACATTAGTTTAAATTAGATCAGATCAGATTAGATTACATTAGTTTAGATTAAAGGGGACACAGTGGACAGCAGAGTGGACAGAGTGCTCGATGTCAGGGAGCCACAGCTCAAAAACTGTTTCTTATTTTTTTTTATTTCATATTGACATTTTTATTTGCAGATTACAGGGGTGTTGCAAAGGATTTTGTGGGCCCAAGGGAAAGGGGGCCCTGCAACAAAATTTTGATTTTCGATAGCCCAAAGTTTTAAATGATTAGAATTAAATCTGATCAGATTAGATCAGGTCAAATGAGAGTAAATTAGATTAGATTAGATCAAATTAGATTAGGTCTAATCAGATTAGGTAAAATTAAATTAGTCAGATTAGAACATCAACAAAAATTTGATTATTATATATATTATATAACAGCGCGGCTAACGAGAGTGTCAGTAAGGAGATATTTTGATCGGCTCGTTTGCAGCGACTGGGAGGTTTTTAACCATGAAAACAAGTTAATATATGTAAGTAGACCTCCATAACTAACATATATGTGCGATACAAGCATTGATGTCACCTTTAACAATACATTTATGTTTCTATATCTTATAGTCAGACAGTGTTTTCCAACTGGAAACAGACGTTTTTGTGACGTTGTTAACCCCTCACTTCCTGCACCAAACTCCATCACAATCACAGCAGCTGCCTCCATCAGTAAACTCGAATGGACTTATTTTCAGTTACTTTTGGCTTCTGAAATGCTTTGTTCAGATTGACCTCAGTGACATCTGACGTAGACACAGATGTGTTTGTGTTGTGTTTTGTGTTCATTTGGTTGTTGTGTTGTCGATCCACAGCCTGTTCTCTGACTCACATCGTGTAAAAAGTCACTCTGCTCTTGCAGCTCTAGTCTAATGACAGTTTGAATGTTTTTAGTGGGTTTTATTTTTTTCCACCATGACGAGCAGAAACTCCCTGCACGGCCAAACTTTGATTATTGATACCCCAAAGTTTAAAATAGTCATAAATAGATAAGATTAGATTAGATGAGATTAGGTTAGATTAGGGGAATTCCCTTGTTACAGCAGCAAAAAGGGACAGGTTTTATTAGTTTTATTATTAAATGATCTGTATGTGAAGAAAACTTTTCATATATTTATATTTTTTACTAAATAACTAAGAACATGTAAACGTGCAAATGTAAAAATCTATTTTAGTCGTTATTCAGCTGTCCACGGGGGCCCACTCTCAAATTTGGGCCCCTGCTGTTGGAACACCCCTGGCAGTTTGTACAAGACATTTATTTCATTAATAATAATAATAATAATAAAGTGTGACTTAAATTGTAATTTACTTCACTGAGGTGCCTTTTTTAATGAACATTGGAATATTAGTGCTTTTAAATTAAAGTGCACGCTGTGAAAAAAAATGTCTTATTTTGCTCATTGAATTAGTTCCAAATAAAAAATGTTGTTTTTCTTTCTCGAACGTCACCTTTGTGATCGGCTGATACCTGAGTCTGCTCTTCCTCTCTCGTCCTTTCACACAAACTTGCTGCTCTGCAGTGGCCATTTTGTCTGTGTGTAATGGCCGTGGACAGCTGAGGTGAGCTCATCATCTATAACGGAGCGGTTGGAGACGCCTGGCGAGATGCTCCAGCTCCAGCTCCAGCTCCAGCTCCAGCACCAGCAGACGCAGCGTGATGAAGTGCAGGGCCTTACACTGAGTCGGACCACACCTCAAACGGCCCCTGGGTCGGCCGCACTAAAACCTCCATTTAGATCTGGACCTGGCTCGACCACCAAAACCAAAAGCGGCAACGGCTCCAGCCGACCGCGGTGCCAAAGGCCCGTTTCCTCCCAGACTAAATCTGTGAGAGCCCTCCTCCATTTTCTCCCGTTCACATCCCCGTTTCGCCGGGAACGACTCCAGACTTCCCCTGGATTTGTGAACGAGGCCATTAGTGACTTTTATTTGTGTCGCCCACCTACTGCTCAGCCAAACCCTGTCGGCGCGCTGCACTTCCTGCTCCACCAGTGAGGCACACAGTGTGGCTCTGGCCGTGTGATTGCATCACTCTGCGACGGTCCAGCTTCAACATGCTGTTCCAATAAAGCAAATCATTGAGAAGAGTGAAGTCAACCTTTTATGATTTAACAGCTTCCTTCTCTATTAGGTTCCCGCGGTTTGTCTGGACGATTCCCAGAGAGTTTGTACTTTTGCATTAATATGAATAATATTAAAGGGGAAACTTGTATGTGGTGGCTCAGACTGGAGCTGAAGATACAGACAAAAGGGGGAACAACAGCCTTTGAGCCGCTGCATAAAATGCTCACCTAACAAAAATGTACACCTACTTAAGTCTATGATATCTTAAAAATAAATTTACGTCATTTTATCTGATAGTTAGACAGACTTTTCACATCCCACACCAAACTCCACAGAGAAAATCACAACCACACAGGAGTTGTTGTACCACTGCTGCCTTCATCAGTAAGTAACTTTCAGCATCTGAAATCCTTTGTTTGGATTGACCTCAGTGACCCAAACTGACCACACATGGCAGCAGTACACCTGCAACTCCTGTCTTCCTGTGATTTTCTTAATGGGCTTTGGTGCAGGAAATTAAACAGTTGAGTTTTTCTAAAAATCTAAAAATCTACTCCTGCTTGAGTCTATGAAATCTTAAAGGCGACATAGACCGGAAGCTCCAATTAACGCTGCGTTTGTGTGTGTATCTGCGTCATGACCTCGTTTATGAAACCCTACAGTTTCAGAACAAACAGTTCAGCCACTGCTGAGAAAATAGTGTTGTATTGTTTTCCTGGGCTCTGCGAAGTGGATCGGCACTTCCCTATGCTAATGTCGTCATCAGAAATCCTCACCACTCCTCTCACCACCGTAGCGCCTCCCGGTGCGGGCACTAGTCCGGGCACATCCGGTTGCGTACATTCAACCGCAGAAGAAGAAGAACTACTCTCGTTGTAGCTGCTGAGATGCAGAGCATCCACCGTGCCAGAGGGGGAGCTGTGTATCTGAGAGCTGGCCTATCTATTACGTCACTTCCAGGTACCTGGCCAATCACAGGACAGTGGGAAAGCTCTCGTTGGCTGGCCAATCACAACGCAGTCCACGTTCTGGGGGTGTGGTTTTGGTCTGAAACAGCGCGGCTAACGAGAGCGTCAGTGAGGAGATATTTTGATCGGCTCGTTTGCAGCGATTAGGAGGTTTTTAACCATGAAAACAAGTAAATATATGTAAGTAGACCTCCATAACTAACATATATATGTGACCATGAAAACAAGTTAATATATGTAAGTAGACCTCCATAACTAACATATATGTGACCATGAAAACAAGTTAATATATGTAAGTAGACCTCCATAACTAACATATACGTGACCATGAAAACAAGTTAATATATGTAAGTAGACCTCCATAACTAACATATATGTGACCATGAAAACAAGTTAATATATGTAAGTAGACCTCCATAACTAACATATACGTGACCATGAAAACAAGTTAATATATGTAAGTAGACCTCCATAACTAACATATATATGTGACCATGAAAACAAGTTAATATATGTAAGTAGACCTCCATAACTAACATATATGTGACCATGAAAACAAGTTAATATATGTAAGTAGACCTCCATAACTAACATATATGTGACCATGAAAACAAGTTAATATATGTAAGTAGACCTCCATAACTAACATATATATGTGACCATGAAAACAAGTTAATATATGTAAGTAGACCTCCATAACTAACATATATGTGACCATGAAAACAAGTTAATATATGTAAGTAGACCTCCATAACTAACATATATGTGACCATGAAAACAAGTTAATATATGTAAGTAGACCTCCATAACTCACATATATGTGACCGTGAAAACAAGTTAATATATGTAAGTAGACCTCCATAACTAACATATATGTGACCGTGAAAACAAGTTAATATATGTAAGTAGACCTCCATAACTCACATATATGTGACCATGAAAACAAGTTAATATATGTAAGTAGACCTCCATAACTAACATATATGTGACCATGAAAACAAGTTAATATATGTAAGTAGACCTCCATAACTAACATATACGTGACCAAGAAAACAAGTTAATATATGTAAGTAGACCTCCATAACTAACATATACGTGACCAAGAAAACAAGTTAATATATGTAAGTAGACCTCCATAACTCACATATACGTGACCGTGAAAACAAGTTAATATATGTAAGTAGACCTCCATAACTCACATATACGTGGCCGTGAAAACAAGTTAATATATGTAAGTAGACCTCCATAACTCACATATACGTGGCCGTGAAAACAAGTTAATATATGTAAGTAGACCTCCATAACTCACATATACGTGACCGTGAAAACAAGTTAATATATGTAAGTAGACCTCCATAACTAACATATACGTGACCGTGAAAACAAGTTAATATATGTAAGTAGACCTCCATAACTCACATATACGTGACCGTGAAAACAAGTTAATATATGTAAGTAGACCTCCATAACTCACATATACGTGACCGTGAAAACAAGTTAATATATGTAAGTAGACCTCCATAACTCACATATACGTGACCGTGAAAACAAGTTAATATATGTAAGTAGACCTCCATAACTAACATATACGTGACCGTGAAAACAAGTTAATATATGTAAGTAGACCTCCATAACTCACATATACGTGACCGTGAAAACAAGTTAATATATGTAAGTAGACCTCCATAACTAACATATACGTGACCGTGAAAACAAGTTAATATATGTAAGTAGACCTCCATAACTAACATATATGTGACCAGGAAAACAAGTTAATATATGTAAGTAGACCTCCATAACTAACATATATGTGACCATGAAAACAAGTTAATATATGTAAGTAGACCTCCATAACTAACATATACGTGACCATGAAAACAAGTTAATATATGTAAGTAGACCTCCATAACTAACATATACGTGACCGTGAAAACAAGTTAATATATGTAAGTAGACCTCCATAACTAACATATACGTGACCGTGAAAACAAGTTAATATATGTAAGTAGACCTCCATAACTAACATATATATGTGACCATGAAAACAAGTTAAGATATGTAAGTAGACCTCCATAACTAACATATATATGTGACCATGAAAACAAGTTAATATATGTAAGTAGACCTCCATAACTCACATATATGTGACCATGAAAACAAGTTAATATATGTTAGTAGACCTCCATAACTCACATATATGTGACCGTGAAAACAAGTTAATATATGTAAGTAGACCTCCATAACTAACATATATGTGACCGTGAAAACAAGTTAATATATGTAAGTAGACCTCCATAACTAACATATATGTGACCGTGAAAACAAGTTAATATATGTAAGTAGACCTCCATAACTAACATATATGTGACCGTGAAAACAAGTTAATATATGTAACTAGACCTCCATAACTAACATATATGTGACCGTGAAAACAAGTTAATATATGTAAGTAGACCTCCATAACTAACATATATGTGACCATGAAAACAAGTTAATATATGTAAGTAGACCTCCATAACTAACATATATGTGACCATGAAAACAAGTTAATATATGTAAGTAGACCTCCATAACTAACATATACGTGACCGTGAAAACAAGTTAATATATGTAAGTAGACCTCCATAACTAACATATACGTGACCGTGAAAACAAGTTAATATATGTAAGTAGACCTCCATAACTAACATATACGTGACCGTGAAAACAAGTTAATATATGTAAGTAGACCTCCATAACTAACATATATATGTGACCATGAAAACAAGTTAATATATGTAAGTAGACCTCCATAACTAACATATATATGTGACCATGAAAACAAGTTAATATATGTAAGTAGACCTCCATAACTAACATATATATGTGACCATGAAAACAAGTTAATATATGTAAGTAGACCTCCATAACTCACATATATGTGACCATGAAAACAAGTTAATATATGTAAGTAGACCTCCATAACTCACATATATGTGACCGTGAAAACAAGTTAATATATGTAAGTAGACCTCCATAACTCACATATATGTGACCGTGAAAACAAGTTAATATATGTAAGTAGACCTCCATAACTAACATATATGTGACCGTGAAAACAAGTTAATATACGTAAGTAGACCTCCATAACTAACATATATGTGACCATGAAAACAAGTTAATATACGTAAGTAGACCTCCATAACTAACATATATGTGACCATGAAAACAAGTTAATATACGTAAGTAGACCTCCATAACTAACATATATGTGACCATGAAAACAAGTTAATATATGTAAGTAGACCTCCATAACTCACATATATGTGACCATGAAAACAAGTTAATATATGTAAGTAGACCTCCATAACTAACATATATGTGACCGTGAAAACAAGTTAATATATGTAAGTAGACCTCCATAACTAACATATATGTGACCATGAAAACAAGTTAATATATGTAAGTAGACCTCCATAACTAACATATATGTGACCATGAAAACAAGTTAATATATGTAAGTAGACCTCCATAACTCACATATATGTGACCATGAAAACAAGTTAATATATGTAAGTAGACCTCCATAACTAACATATACGTGACCATGAAAACAAGTTAATATATGTAAGTAGACCTCCATAACTAACATATACGTGACCATGAAAACAAGTTAATATATGTAAGTAGACCTCCATAACTAACATATATGTGACCATGAAAACAAGTTAATATATGTAAGTAGACCTCCATAACTAACATATACGTGACCATGAAAACAAGTTAATATATGTAAGTAGACCTCCATAACTCACATATACGTGACCATGAAAACAAGTTAATATATGTAAGTAGACCTCCATAACTAACATATACGTGACCATGAAAACAAGTTAATATATGTAAGTAGACCTCCATAACTAACATATATATGTGACCATGAAAACAAGTTAATATATGTAAGTAGACCTCCATAACTAACATATATGTGACCGTGAAAACAAGTTAATATATGTAAGTAGACCTTCATAACTAACATATATGTGACAATGAAAACAAGTTAATATATGTAAGTAGACCTCCATAACTAACATATATGTGACCATGAAAACAAGTTAATATATGTAAGTAGACCTCCATAACTAACATATATGTGACCGTGAAAACAAGTTAATATATGTAAGTAGACCTCCATAACTCACATATACGTGACCGTGAAAACAAGTTAATATATGTAAGTAGACCTCCATAACTCACATATACGTGACCGTGAAAACAAGTTAATATATGTAAGTAGACCTCCATAACTCACATATACGTGACCGTGAAAACAAGTTAATATATGTAAGTAGACCTCCATAACTCACATATACGTGACCGTGAAAACAAGTTAATTTATGTAAGTAGACCTCCATAACTAACATATACGTGACCATGAAAACAAGTTAATATATGTAAGTAGACCTCCATGACTAACATATACGTGACCATGAAAACAAGTTAATATATGTAAGTAGACCTCCATAACTAACATATACGTGACCATGAAAACAAGTTAATATATGTAAGTAGACCTCCATAACTAACATATATGTGACCGTGAAAACAAGTTAATATATGTAAGTAGACCTCCATAACTAACATATATGTGACCGTGAAAACAAGTTAATATATGTAAGTAGACCTCCATAACTAACATATATGTGACCATGAAAACAAGTTAATATATGTAAGTAGACCTCCATAACTAACATATATATGTGACCATGAAAACAAGTTAATATATGTAAGTAGACCTCCATAACTAACATATATGTGACCATGAAAACAAGTTAATATATGTAAGTAGACCTCCATAACTAACATATATGTGACCATGAAAACAAGTTAATATATGTAAGTAACCCTTCCAACTGGAAACAGACGTTTTTGTGACGTTGTTAACCCCTCACTTCCTGCACCAAACTCCATCACAATCACAGCAGCTGCCTCCATCAGTAAACTCGAATGGACTTATTTTCAGTTACTTTTGGCTTCTGAAATGCTTTGTTCAGATTGACCTCAGTGACATCTAACGTAGACACAGATGTGTTTGTGTTGTGTTTTGTGTTCATTTGGTTGTTGTGTTGTCGATCTACAGCCTGTTCTCTGATTCACATGGTGTAAAAAGTCACTCTGCTCTTGCAGCTCTAGTCTAATGACAGTCTGAATGTTTTTAGAGGGTTTTATTTTATTCCACCATGACGAGCAGAAACTTCCTGCACGGCCAAAACCATTTTTCTGAACACATAATTGGCAAAAATGTAACAAAATCATGGGATTGGCACAGATTATTGCTAATTTCGGTCTTAAAGTATTGACACACGATGCCTTCACTAAGCTGATGAGGAATTTAGAATAAAAACGTGATCCACCGTGTGCTCGCTGCTGTGACCCCACGACCTCTCTGAGGTCACAGGAGGTGCAGAGTGTGCAGCAGGAGAACGGGGACCTCTACTGGAGAACAGGTGAAAGGCGAGTGTCAACACGTAGTCGTGCAGCTGCAGCTGAACGGTGATGAGTTCACGCTCAAATAATGAGGATTTGTCAATAAAAGATAATTACGCTAAATGAGGGATAATAAGATTGTACATGGCTACGTTTACACAATGTTTTCAGCTGTAAATCGGTATTTTGTGACGTGGAGACGTTGAGATGTTGGCCCCGCCCCTCGCCGTGACAATGGTGAATTAACCACCAGAGGTGAAATAAGTAATAATAAATAAACTGCACGTCAAATTAATTAATAACACAACTTTCACTAATAAATAAACCTTCAAGTTTGTCTAAACATTTGTGATTTTTACTGTTTCAATATGTTGCCGGGGCATCGCTGACAACAACAACTGGGGCTGATGTTCGAGGCCTGCGTTTATTTACTGTGTGTTTACATGGAGCACAATCCTAAACAACACACACAACACAGACACACAGGGAGCACTGCTTTGTTTCCTAATGTTTAGAACTTGACATAACCTCCATTTCCTGAGGTTTATAAACGGATCTCTCGCTTTCTCCTGCACCAAAGCAGCTGCTGCTCCTCTGCTGCCTCGTGTGGTCACTTTGAGTCACTGTGTTAAATTAAAATGAAGGATTTCAAAAACTGAAGTCACAAGTGAACACATTAGAAGTCCGTGATGGAGGCAGCAGTGGATCAACAACTCCTGTGTGTGATGTTTAATCCACTGATTTTCTCTCTGTGAGAGGACGAGCGTCATCTTCACAGTGAGATGAAGCAGTGAACACGTTATTTTATTCACCCTCTTATCTGCTCACATTAATCTGTGAATTAGTTTTCCACTGACTTTTTAAACCTTTTTAATTATTCAGGCCCGAGCAGCAAAGATATTATTATTCTTTTTCTCACAGATTTCTGCGACTCTGAACGTGTTTCGGCAAAATGTGTGTGGAAAAGTGGATGTGGGAGGGGTTAAATTAGTGTGCCACGCCTACTGTCCAAACTCACCCTGAAGCGCAGGTTTATCCACACGCACCAACATTGGTACATGTGACGACAAGAACACATCATGACTGGAGAGCGGCCATCTTGTTTTATTTGATGTCTCTCGTCTGACTGAGTTGGTAAATTCGTCTCCCTCCTACACAACGTTTACAAACAAACAAACAAACAAACAAACAAACAAACGCTCACCATCAGTTACTCACATTCCAGCTCTTGCCCAATAGAAACCCGGCGACCTCTGCATAGTTTGCACTCACAGGGGTCACAGGGGTCAGCGGCTGTTTTTATTGATTGTTATTTTTTCTGCTCCTCTCACACGAGCATTTCCCTCGACTGTGATGCAGAACAATCCCACGTCGTCGTCGCCGTCGTCGTCTTCATCGTCCTCGTCCTCGCCGAGGCCGCGGCAGTGTGGACGTGACGCATGGCCAGGACAATGGGAGGATGCGGAGGCATCGGGTGAAACACCCGTGCTGTCATGGCGACGACGGTGTTATATGGTGCAGTGTCCACTTCCTGAGTTTTATGTTTTGACACCCACAGCCAGCTGAGGGGCCTCCCCCGTGTTTTGCCTTGTTAAAAATGATGGGATGGCGACTGTGGAGCCTGGAAGTCTGATAATGCATAAAATGTGTTTTTGTGTGGATCACGCTATAAAAGTGCCCCGAGCTCAGCGTCTGTGCTGCTGCTGCCGTGACATCTGGTGAAATCATAGAAGCATTTTTTTTTTCTTCTTCTTCTTCTGCAGGACCCTGTCCCGTCCTGTTTGCAGTTGCCGTGGCGACGGGGAAGAGCAGGGGTTTGGTCCGAGCTCACTGGGACTGAAGAGGAGGCGGCGGTTTGGACGGGATGGACCGCATTCAGTTCCAGGGCTTTCCAGAGTCTCCCAGGGGCTTCATTAAAACAAAAGGAGGAGGAGGAAGAGGAGGTGGGACTTCCTGTTGGGAGGGAGCCAACCGAGCATGACCCTACATGGCTCTGTAACGTTTGTTGATGTTATTGTTTTTGGTGAGAGTCCGTCATCTGAAAACAGACTCTGTCAGGCAAAACTATCAGACCTGACAGAGTTAAGAATATTTTCACTGCTTCATTTCACCATTTCACCACCATTTTCCAACAGGAAACTGTTTGTAAACCGCACCCTCCTACACCAAACCCCAGAGAGAAAATCAGTGTTTTAAGCTCACTGGGACACAGGAGCTGCTGGTCTACTGCTGCCTCGTGTGGTCACTTTGTGTCACTGAGTTAAACCAAATGAAGGAGAACAAAAGCCGAAATCACTACTGAACACATTTGAACTGGGTTAGGGTTAGGGTAGCTTACTGTGTGCAGTGATGTTAAAATCGCTGACTTTCTCTATGGAGTTTGGTTTGAAAAAATAAAGACTGTTCTGTTTTTCAGCTGCCGATCATTTTTTTTCAACACTTTTTATTGTTTGTCTCTAAATCATAATTCTGTTGCTTGGCAGTGTAGGCAGACGTTTCCTCACCTTTTTACATTTACCTTTAGAACTTTATATCTGGAGCAGGTCCTTTTTCAAAGTCGACCACGTTATACAGCCGTCAGCTCTGAATGATGTCACATGACCTCCCCAACACCTGGAGGGCAAAAAAAAACAAAAAACAATAGAGTGACCCGTTTTAAATCACCTGACACCACAGATGAACACGATGTTTTTACTCCTCCCACAAATCTGATTTGAAGCATTGAAAACAAGAAGTGTCTCACATCATGTGGACACTATTAGGTTGAATGCAATACACAACTTCACCACTAGATGCCACTAAATCCCTCACATTGAATTTTACTTTAATTAATTAAAGTGATGGATGTGGGATTTTTTGTATGTATTTGCAATATAGACTTTAGCTAGTTAACACACACACACACACACACACACACAGCACCGTCGATCCATTGCTGCCTCCATCACTAAGATGGACACAAAGTGACCACACGGGGCAGCAGAGGACCACCAGCTCCTGTGTCTCTGTGAGCTAAAATCACTGATTTTCTCTATGGACTTTGGAGTGGGAGAGTGAGTGATTTCAACTTCTGTTTTCAGTTAAAAAACTAAGATATTTGTTCTTAAATGTCTTAAAAATGTTGTTTGTCAGTTCATCTCAGTGTTAGACAGACATGTCTGGCAGGAAACTGAAGTTTGTAAACCACTCACTCTCCCACACCAAATCCACTGCTGCCTCCATTACGGAGTTCAAATGTCTTATCTTTGTGACTTCAGCTTTTAAAAATCCTTCATTTTGATTGAACTCAGTGACACAAAGTGACCACACGGGGCAGCAGAGGACCAGCAGCTCCTGTGTCTCTGTGAGCTTAAAATGACAGTTTTCTCTGTGGAGTTTGGTGCAGGTGAGTGAAGAGTTAAAAAACTTCAGTTTTCAGTCAGATAAGTGTCTCTAACAAGTGAGATAAAGGACTGAATGACTATTGTATTCACTACAGAGACAACTTGACAACAAGAAGCCTGGAGGAGGATTTTAAAGTGCATCGATAACAGGAATAAAGAAGAATTCAGAAATAATGACGACGTTGTCTCAGTGTGGGACGACAGCCGCATGAATCACAGGTTGTTTTCCCCTAAAATATGATTTACATGTGAGAGAAATAAAAAAAAATAAAATAGGCTTCCCGGTCATAAAAATAAAAGTGTCAGTTTCCCCCAATGTGACCTGATAAAGTTACAGTGTCCAGATGAAAAAGAGCAGGAAATAAATAGAGTGACATGTTGGTTTCACTGCAGTGAATTATTTCAGGTCATTCTCTCCTGTACATTCCACTCATATTAAAAACCTTTAACTGTTCATGACGCTTGCTCAACATTCACATGTTAAAAATCATATTTTGTTGTTGTTTTAAAAGAGAATAAAAACAACTGCAAAACTGGACAAAGAACTGAGTGAAAATTCAAGTGTGACTGTGATCTTGGCTTCATTATCAATGTTTCTGTGAGCTGAATAAATAAACTCTGAATAAATAAAAGAGAGAAAGGGGAAAAAAATCTGGAATCAATGTCTTTTTTTTGGTTTTGACACGTACTTCACAGACATTTGCCGAGTAAACAAACAACAGCTGTGGCTTCAGTTTTATGGCAATTTGTCCGAGGCATCGCTGCACAGTGTCGTCACTGTACAGTGACTCGGCCACTGTCTTCTCCGGGTTATTATTATTATTATTCGTGGGAAAAGGCTGGAATGAATCTCCATGATGGAGCCGAGAGGCCGGAAATCACGAGACCAACATACAGAGAAGCTTTCACACTCATATTCACACCTACGGTCAATTTAGTGATTATGGAAAAACATGGAAACTCCACACAGACAAAGACTTGAGGGGAAATCTGCTGATATTTACCACTTTATCTCACTGTTCTGACTGGAAACCACTCACTCTATCACACCAAAGTCCATAGAGAAAATCAGCGTTTTAAAGATCCCATAGTCTGGAAGTGCCAATTAACGCTGCCTTTTTGTGTGTACCTGCCACATGACCTCGTTTATGAAGCCCTAAAAGAAGCGGAACGGCACTTCCGTTGACTAGTTACGTCACTGGTGAATTTCACCACTCCTCTAAACAGCAGCGCCTGCTAGTCCGGGCACTAGAGTCCGGGCACAGCGGGTGACGTACTTTCAACCGTAGAAGAAGAAGAACTACTCTTGTTGTAGCTGCTGAGCTCCGTTCAACCGATACGCTATCGCTACAGGCTAAGCTACACGCTACACTCGTGTAGCGTGTATTTGCATGTGTGTTTATCATCTCGGTAACCACGACGTTATCCAAGCTCCAGGCGTCCTGCAGCAGTCCTTCACTGTCACAGTGTCTTCTGACACTGGCTCAGACTCCGGATCAAATGTGTAAGGGATTACGACATTACTCAATGTTTTGATCATGGCTAGCGGTGCATCTGCCTTTCCAGAGGGGGAGCTGCGGATCTGAGAGCTGACGTGCCAATGACGTCACATCCAGGTAACTGGCCAATCACAAGACAGGGACAAAGCGTCAGTGATGAGACATTTACATCGGCTCGTTTGTAGCGACTAGGACGTTTTTGACCATAGAAACGACTTCATGTTTGTCAGTACACCTCCATATCTCACATAGAAGTGAGACAGGACCATGCTATGGCCGCTTTAAGCTCACGGGGACACAGGAGCTGCTGGTCCTCTGCTGCCTCGTGTGGTCACTTTGTGTCACTGAGTTAAATCAAAATGAAGGCTTTGAAAAGCCGAAGTCACAAATAAACACATTAGAACTCAGTGATGGAGGCAGCAGTGGATCAACAACTTCTGTTTGTGTGTGATGTTAAGATCACTGATTTTCTCTGTGAGGTTCGGTGTGTGTGTGTGTGTGTGTGTGTGTGTGTGTGTGGGAGAGTGAGTGGTTCACAGACTTCAGTTTCTAACAGTGAGATAAAACAGTGAACACAGTGTTTTATTAGGACTATCATGATCATCAGTTATTCAACTGTTTACTGAGAAGCTGCCGTCACAAACACGTGACGCCGCTGAATCTTGTCTGTGATTGGACACTGATTGGAGAAGCTTGTTCCTGCTGCTCCACCCGTGAGCCTCATGTGGACGACAAAGATGGAGATGAATTCTTTTTAAATCCTCTGAGGTCGACATCACACGAGCTCTGGTGTAAATAACCAAACCACGTCCATTTTCTCTCTTAATGAAGTGTGTTACACCAGCAGGCTGTTGTTTAATCTACGACATCATTGATCCATTACAAGACACTGATTACAACTGACACACACACACACACGTTTTAAGACACACAATTACAAAGAACAAGCGGACACACATGCTCACACACACAGGCGTGGGTATAAATACACAGATTCCCTTGTTCCTCGTTCTCACACCCACACAAACACACACACGCACACGCACACACACACATTCCTTGACTCCAGCTCTGCGCGGGTGTGTTTACACGCCGCCATCACTCCGTGGTCTGGCGTGAGACATCGAAAGTGATCAGAAATGGGATGGAGGAAAAAAGCCGGGAGAGTAAATAAGTCATAAATCTTGGTTCCGCTGTAAACACCAAACACAAAAACCCCGGCGTGTTGTGGCGTCCGTGCTGACGGGACGACATTCCTGCTGCTTCTCCACAAGAAAGGACAAGAGCTGCAAGTTTACGGGGTTTTGGTCGGTTTCTGCAGAGCATCTGGTGACTTTAATCACAACAAAGCACAATTAGTCAGGAGGAGGAGGAGGAGGAGGAGAGATGAAGGCTCTGGTCCAGGATGAAGCTACGACGTGGGAGAAAGAGGAAGAACATTCATGTGTTTCCTCTGCTGGTGACATAATGAGGGACATTTTTTTCTGTTAATGTCTGATTACCAGGGGTTCTCAAACACTGGGTTGTGGGAGATGTTTTGTTGGCCCCCCCCAAAACTAATTTATCTGAATTTTTTTTTAAGATTTAGATGTGAAGGACAAATGGGAGGGTTGTGTCAGGACGGGTTTCCGTGGTGACTGCTGTGGTGAGCTGTAGAGAGGGAGCAGCCAGAAGACACGAAAAAAAAAAACCTGGAAAATGATGAATTTAGCAAATCAAAAGTGATGCTAACGGCTACAGATATGATTGTAAATCATGCACCACCCATGGCACAGGTGTAAATATCATTATTTCAGGTTATTTAGTATTAATAGTTCGAATTTTGAAAGTCACTTGTGGTGTTCCACAGGTCTCAGTGCTTGGACCACTGCTGTTCATTCTGTATATTAATGATTTTTTATTTGGATTTCTAAGTCAATGACACAACTATATACGTATATTTAAAGCAGCAGGTACCAGGGCTATCAGAGTTGTGATTCACCTTACAGGACTTTTTAGATTTCAAAGCAGGGGCCATAGACTGTCCTGGAAAAGTCCTGGAAAAGTCCTGGAAAAGCCTTGAGCCTTTGAATCCACAACAATGAAACGTCAACGTTGTCCTCGTAGCCACTTCTGTCCGTGTTTTCTAAATTTGTGTTCACACCCAAAGATTTTAAACAGAGCTCCACACACAACGCTCTGTATGGAGCTCCACACACGACGCTCTGTATGGAGCTCACTACACGACGCTCTGTATGGAGCTCACTACACGACGCTCTGTATGGAACTCACTACACGACGCTCTGTATGGAGCTCCACACAAGACGCTCTGTATGGAGCTCCACACACAACGCTCTGTATGGAGCTCACTACACGACGCTCCGTATGGAGCTCCACACACGACGCTCTGTATGGAGCTCACTACACGACGCTCTGTATGGAGCTCCACACAAGACGCTCTGTATGGAGCTCACTACACGACGCTCTGTATGGAGCTCACTACACGACGCTCTGTATGGAGCTCACTACACGACGCTCTGTATGGAACTCACTACACGACGCTCTGTATGGAGCTCCACACAAGACGCTCTGTATGGAGCTCCACACACAACGCTCTGTATGGAGCTCACTACACGACGCTCTGTATGGAGCTCCACACACGACGCTCTGTATGGAGCTCACTACACGACGCTCTGTATGGAGCTCCACACCAGCGCTCTGTATGGAGCTCACTACACGACGCTCTGTATGGAGCTCCACACAAGACGCTCTGTATGGAGCTCACTACACGACGCTCTGTATGGAGCTCACTACACGACGCTCTGTATGGAGCTCACTACACGACGCTCTGTATGGAGCTCCACACACGACGCTCTGTATGGAGCTCACTACACGACGCTCTGTATGGAGCTCCACACACGACGCTCTGTATGGAGCTCACTACACGACGCTCTGTATGGAGCTCCACACAAGACGCTCTGTATGGAGCTCACTACACAACGCTCTGTATGGAGCTCCACAGGTTGTTCTCCAGGAGTCAAACGCGTCAATCGACCCGGCCACGCAAGTATCACGTCTGTGCATCGAATTGTCAAAATTCTTGCACGTCCGGTGTGAACACAGCATCCGACTGCACGCGCCCACGTGGCCGATTCCAGGGGTTTGACCTTCATGAGCAGAGTGAGCATCAGGTCTGTTTAATAATAAAGAGACAGAGATTTGAAACTGATCCTACTCTCACTTGTAAAAGTTGCTCATGTGAGCGGAGGATGAAACTGATCGTAGAAGAGTGGGTGTGAAATATATGCACAGCCCTCAGCCACCTGGAGCCCTGTGTGTGTGTGTGTGTGTGTGTGTGTGACATGTAAGCCTATAGGAGCAACAACCCCAATAACTTCTACAGCTCAAATAAGTGCCTCACACACGGCTATCACCACGTTTACTGATGAAGAGCCTCATTATTATCAAGAGAGGGAGAGAGGGAGTGAGAGAGGGAGGGCGAGTTCACTCCAACCTCACATGTCACCGACAGCTGTGTGGCCACGCCTCCTTCTTCAGAACGCGACCATAAAACGCTTTGTCGACATAAAACAAAGAGATTGGTTTTGACGTGGGTGGAGATTTTACCTCATTTGGGGTTTTTACAAAAAAAAGTGAAGGAGATTTTCTGGATTGATCCTGAGCTTTATGGTCTGCTTCCCCCTCTTTGCTGGGTCACTGGATTTATTCCTGCGTCTGCACAGCAGGACATAAATCATCCTCGGACTGTCTTTCTTCTTCTTCTCTCCTCTCTCTCTCTCCTCCGGAAGAATTAGCCCCACAGACGTTACCACATTGTACTTTGCGGTGCATACTTGTTCAAAAAGGGGGAACCAGTCCTGGCTCCTCCACGGCCCCAGTCCTGCAGGCCCCCAGTGCCTCTTTCCCTCACTCTCTAATTAGATTAGCCGGGTCCCCAATCTGGCAACCCAGGGCTCCAATCTGACAAATCCAGCTACCTTTTGTGGCGTCGCAATAATCTGGTCTTGAGCCGGAGGAAATGACCTAAACGTTGGTCAGCGTGGTTTTCTGTTACACCCAACGCTTCGCTGACAAAATGGGAGTCATGAAGACGTGGAGGCGAAAAGGGGGGGAACGAGGAAGAGCAGTTACGGCCGAAGGCTCTGTAAAGAGTGCAGCGGCCGAGGGCAGGGTTTGTGGTCAGGGTGGCCATTTTGGGGAGGGAAAGCTGGCAGCTGACGGAGCCGTCGCAGGTCGGGTTGCTTCCAAACCAGCCAATTAGGCGCCCAGGGGCCTTCGGATGTCAATAAATAGCAGCGGAGTGTGTCGCTACTTGGAAGCACGTTCAGGTTAGTTTGCAGTGAAAATTTAAAAATGGAATCTAATGGGTTTTTATCTTTCAGCGTCTTCAAGGACGTCGTAAAAAAAACATCAGAGGAAGACTCGACTCACACGGCGATGAGGTCAAAGTCAGAAAGAGACTTGTGACAGGCGCTGAATGATTTCAAATAGTGGGTAAAAGAAAACGTTTAAGTGCAGGAGTTATCGCCAAGTTCTCTGCTTTCCTCCCACATTCCAAAAACACACAGATTTGGGGAATTGGACGCTCTAACACCCCAAAACACGCTGGTTGCAGAGCGGTGACGCTGCGCTCCCGTTCTAGTTAACATGTCAAAGGTCACTGGTTGCGAATGTCTGCGCGTCATCAGGTCGGCTCGGTTGCGGAAGGTCAGAGCAGATGTTGCAGCAGAGCCGAATAAATTCACGTAATTTTGTGTTTGTGCACACACAAGCCACACGGGGCGCCTGCACGACGTTTACCAACACTCTTCTTTGAACGTTATCTTCAACTTTCAGGGGAAGTTCGGGGAACTGTCTGAATCTGAATCTAACGTAAGAAGCAGAACTTTAAACTACACAGTGAGCAGTGAACGTAAATTAGCCAAAAGGTTTCCAACGCTAACGAATCTGTAGGAATTTATTTAAATTTAAGTCAACTTTTCATGATGTTATTTTTACATACACAAATTAGCCACTAAAATTCTCCAAGCTCTTCCCCAACGACATGAGAACAGCTTTTTATCTCTGTCTGACTCAGAGAGCCCCCTAGTGACAGAAATAACATATTGCACCTTTAAATATATGGATTATTCTTACATTTATTTTTGTTTCCCACATTTACATGTGAACTGTGTTCATTGTTTTAAATTTATAAAAGTTTAGTTGTTCAAGCTTAAGAGTCTGCTCACCAAAGTGAGCAGTAGGTGGCAAAGCCAAAGTTTCCACAGACGCATAAGAATGTAAATAATGTTGATTCAGTACTTACTTTTAATATTCCAAGATGATTTTTTCAGGTTTTTGAAAGTGATAATTAAGCAGTTAAAGCACTTTTTAAAAAGGTAGGAAATCTTCATTTTTACATTGTGACCAAAAGAGCCATTAAAAAGAGATTTAGTGAACTAAAGTGTTGTTACTGGACGTGATTTTAAAACTCACATTTTAGAGGAAATGAATCCAGGATTAGCAGCGACGGACTGAATTTGTAATTTCATACAAATCAAAATAAAAATGTTTCTGTTTTCTCTAATAATCACATTTTTCTAACCCTAACTCTAACCTATCTATCCATATATAAATACATATACATATATCTATATATATTTATATATTCAAAAGCCATTTAATGTTAGTAAACAGTAAATTAAATCCAGACTTTCACTGAAATTTAAAGATGATTTTTTTCAGGGTTTTTTCTGTTCATGTGTTTTTGTTCATAAATAGAATTTATAGATGACACGATTAAGAAATATGTAAAAAAACGACATAAAAGTGAGTCTGTGGAGGTAAAAGTGAAGGAGGTGGACGGTGTCTCCCGCAGTGAGACACATGTGTGGACACATGTGTGGACAAGACCAGAGCCAGGCATCGAGATGAGACATGACTGAAGAAAACCCAGGACGATGCCTGGAGATTTTTCACCGACAGGAAGTGAGCGCTGAGAATGATTCGGCCTCGTAAATCTTTTGTGTGTGTGTGTGTGTGTGTGTGTGTGTGTGTGTGTGTGTGTGTGTAGCTATGACACAAATCAAAATGTTGTGATGAATGAATGTTGTTGTGTTTGAGGACATGTGGTGAAGAAAAGCTGAAGAGCTGAAGCTCAGAGACATGTTCATGTCCACATCCATGTCCACGTCCACGTCCTTGTGAATGAGTGATGTTGGAAGTGAAGGTGAAGGATTTCTCACGTCCCACCCCTCTTTCTTTTTCTTTTCATCCTTCCGTCTCTTCTTCTTCTTCTTTCTTCATTTTTTGTTCTTTAAAGTTGTTTTTCCACATCCTGGTTTCTCTTCTTCTTCTTTCTTCATTTTTTTGTTTTAAAGTCGTGTTTCTGTCACGACGTCTTCCTTCATTAAGAACTTTGAGAACAACACACACACAGGATGAGTCATCCCTCATCAGATGATGATGATGATGATGATGATGATGATGATGATGAAGATGAAGATGAAGTAGATATTAACCCTCAGCTCTTTCCCACAAACACAAATAATCAGAGCTGATGTTCGATCTCTTCCTCCCTCTGCCATAATTATAGATAATTGTTGGAGCTAATTTGGACCATTTGTCTGAACTTTATCACCTAATTTTTGGATTTTTTGGATTCATCTGGACCCGCTCTAGTCCAGGTCTGTACCAGATCTAGTCCAGGTCTGGACCTCAGACCTGCTACAAAGACCACTACAGACCAGGACACGTCAGTTACAGATGTGTCCTCTCCCACACCAAACCCCATAGAGAAAATCAGTGATTTAACATCACAGCACAGTGCTTGTTGATCCACTGCTGCTAATAGGTTTTAATAGGTGTTGATGTTTAAAACTGATCATAAGTGAATTTTTGTATTTTGCATTTTCACTAATAAAAGTCTTTTTTGACTGGAAACTGAAGAAACTGCTTCACTTTGTCACTCTCCCACACCAAACTCCATAGAGAAAAGCAGTGATTTTCGCTCTCAGGGACACAGGAGCTCACAGGAGTTTCTGATCCACTGCTGCCTCCATCACTACGTTCAAATGGGTTTATTTTGTGATTTCGGATTAATCAGATTAATTTCAGTGACACAAACTGACCACATGAGGCAGCAGTAGACCAGCAGCTCCTGTGTCCTATGTGAGCTAAAAACGCTGATTTTCTGTGTGGGATAGCGAGCGGTTTAAAAACATCAGTTTCCTATAAGAAAATACCCGTCAAATGGTGAAAAGAAGTAGTGAACATGTTCTTATGTATATTTTATTAGATTTGTCTCTTGTTAAGTGGCTAAACTCTGTTTTATTCTTTGTATTCCTTCTGTTTTCAGTGATTCAAGCTTCAAAAAAAACCCTAAACTATCATCTGAAATATTAAAAAAGAATTGTCTTCCTGCCGCTTCACTGTGCTGAGGTTCACCACAGCACCACCACTCGTGGGCCCCTGGGGGCCCGTCCCCACACACACACACTCTCTCTGGCTGTCAGTGAGAGAAGCCATCCACGTTCCTGCTGAGTCTCATTTATAACATGAAGACTCAGCTGTGTGTGGAGCAGTGACAGCTCAGAGGGGGAGAAACGTGGAATTCATTTGGTCCTGGGCCGCGGTCAGCATGCGGGATGGAGGGGAAATATGAGGGGGAGATTAAATATATGTACAATAGAGTTTTTATGGTGATTGAACACGCAACCTCGTCTTTGTTGGCTTGTTTTCATGAGAACAACCTGATTCACACTTTACCGTCTGTTTTTATTTGTTTTATTTGTTTATTTGTTGGAAACATGATACTTAAGCAGTTTAAGCACTTTTTAAAAAGGTAGGAAACCATCATTTATGACCAAAAGAGCCATTAAAAAGAGATTTACTGAACTAAAGTGTTGTTACTGGACGTGATTTTAAAACTCAAATTTTAGAGGAAATGAATCCAGGATCAACGACGACTGACTGAATTTGTAATTTCATACGAATCCAAATGAAAATGTTTTCTCTAATAATCACATTTTTCTTGTTTCTATTAAAACATAATCATTGTGTTATTTCATTGATTCCTTCTTGAATCTGCAGCATATATCTATCTATCTATCTATCTATCTATCTATCCATCCATCATTGTACTCAGTTCCATTGTAAGTCACTTTGGATAAAAGCGTCTGCTAAATAACACGTAATGTAATCTATCATCTATCATCTATCTAAAAAAAAACCTGGCCACCTGGATTTAACAAAGCACACAGGTAAGGGGTTGCTGCAGTTGGTCAGGTCTAGGTTCAGCAACATCATGTGCCCAAAGAATGAGGTCAGCTGACTACCTGAATATAATGAATGACCAGATTATTCCATCAATGCATTTTTCTCTTCCCTGATGACATGGGCATATTCCAAGATGACAATGCCAGGATTCATCAGGCTCAAATTGTGAAAGAGTGGTTCAGGGAGCATGAGACATCATTTTCACCACAGAGTCCACACCTGAACCCCATTGAGAATATTTGGGATGTGCTGGAGAAGGCTTTGCTCAGTGGCCCGACTCTCCCATCATCAATACAAGATCTTGGTGAAAAATCAATGCAACACTGGACGGAAATAAATCTTGTGACATTACAGTAGCTTATGGAAACAATGCCACAGTGAATGAGTGAGTAATCAAAGCTAAAGGCGCTCCAACCTTGTGACCCTTTTTTTTAGGCTTTTATTTGGCCAGGCAGTGTATGTACATATATATATATATAAATAAATATGTACATATATCTATATATACACATATCTATATTTATAGATAAATAGATAAATTCAAATGCCATTTGCTGTTAGTAAACAGTAAATGATTAAATCCACACTTTCACTGAAGTCCAGACACATGCTGCCTGAGCAGTGAGCGCCCTCTGCTGGCCCTCTGAGCCTAAATCATATCATAAGACACAAAAACCTGCATCTATAGTATCTTCAGAAGATGTTTGCTTCTTTATCTTTGCTTTTAAAAAAGACTTTTCAGCCAGGAAACTGAAGTTTGTCTCCCCACACCAAAGCTCGTGGCGGGGACCCAGCAGCAAGAGGAGAATCCTCTGAAGATTCTATGATAATCTGATAAAACATTCCATAACGAGTCAGAATGTACAGAGTACGAAGCTTCTAATCTGAAGATACTTGAAAACATGTTGAGGTTCAATGCTAACCTTTAGCTTGATCTCAGTAAAACTTAAGAGATGATCAGAAAGATCACAATTGTGAAGTGGAGCATTTTCCCCAAGATAACTGATAACAGTTCTCTAACATTCTCTCTCGACTCGTCAGCTGATCATTAACCCTCTTCTGAAAATAAGTGACCCTCATATTTCATGATGTTATTGCGTGTATGTGCGTTTTACTCTGCGACCTTAGCAAGGTCAAATTCTTCTCTCATGAATTCATGGATCACAGCTGATGAAGCAGCTTCCCGACCACGGTCCAAACAACCTCTGACCTTTAATGAACTGCAGTTGGGCCGCCCTGAGCTTTATTTAAATACCACTTTTTAAAAGAATAAAACTCTGCTGCTCGGTACACCAGTGTGTTTAAAAATTAGTTTTTAAGTTTTGATGTTTAAAATTGATCATAGGTGCAAATTTTGTACGATTTGGGGACTTAAAATATATAATTCAATTATTCAGTTTAGTAAATGTGGAAAAATCCATTTTAGCCACTTAACTAAAGAGTCATGTAATAAAATCTATGTCTGCTTGAGTCATGTTTTCACTGCTTTATTTCACTAATAAAATGGTCTTTTTTCACTGGAAACTGAAGTTTGCTTCCCTTTGTAAACCGCTCACTCTCCCACACCAAAGTCCATAGAGAAAACGTGACTTTGGTGTTAAAAAACAAGTCATTCAAATTGACCTCAGTGACACAAACACACCACACGAGGCAACAGAGGACCAGCAGCTCCTGTGTCACCGAGAGCTAAAAACCCTGATTCATCTGTGGCCTTTAGTGTGAGAGAGTGAGTGCTTAACAAACTTCACTTTATTACAGTGACATAAAGTAATTATCTGAATTCTTAAGATATTATAGATTTAAAACGACGTAGATGTGTGTGTCTGTGTGTGTGTGTGTCTCTGTGTGCGGCCGCTTTTATTGTCTGATCCAGATTTAGGGGAATCCTTCAGCCAGGATGAGGTCAAACACTGGGGTAAATTTAGGCTCGTCTCACACACACACACACACACACACACACACACACACACACACACACACACACACACACCATGGCGAAAGCAAGGCCGTAATCAGAGCAGACGATGTGCTGTCTGAGACTCTGGGATCTGGTTTTGGTCTTCCCTTCCACACAGAACCAACAGTGGTCCGGTGGAGTCTGAGGTGTGCCGTGGTGGCTCTGCTCAGCATTAATCTAATAAAATAATAAAAATTGACTTAAGACAGAAGAGAAACCTACAGCCTCAAATGTCCTCGTTTCTTTTCCTCCTCAATTATTAACTTAAAAAACTCAAAACATTACACCTGAGTTTCGTCTTAAATCAGACATTTGAACTTGTGATGGAGGCAGCAGTGGATCAACAACGCCTGTGTCCCTGTGACCTTAAATCACTGATTTTCTCTATGACGTTTGGTGCAGGGAACAAAAAGAGTCTACAGAAGAACTGGACCTATGGAATATTTCTGATAATATATGCAAAGCTTTATTTCTAAGACTATATTTAAGATGTGTGCTACAGTATATGAAACACTTTGGTCTTTTCATCTCATTATTTCATACGTTTTGTATGTTTACGCAGATTACTTTGTTTTTTAGTTGTTTGCTTTGTTTTTTCTCTGGTTTTTGGAAATGATTGAACAAAACTGAGGAGGAAACATAGATTTCATCAAGTGACTAAGTGTAGATTTCATTAAAAAAGGGTTTTTATTAAGTGTTTTTGTCAAACCCCGAACTGTCCCTTTAAAATGACATTTGACGGTAGAGGCTTGATTTTTCTGCCCATGACAGAAAATTAAATATCTTTGAATGTTTTAATGTGGACAAAAAAAAAACACATCATAAAAATGAACAAACAAATGAGAAACACAAGAGAAAACCTCTTCATCTTCACTCAGTTTGTCTCTATAATTCAAACTCAAATGAACAAACATTTCAATCATAATAAGAAAATCCAACTCACCACAAACACAAGTCCAAACTTCAGCCACGTGCTCACAAAGTCCACTGTGGCCCCCTGGTGGAGTAAGAACGTACAACAGTTACAACACTTCTTATACCTATGATACCTTGTGTCCACCAGGTGTCAGTAAAGTTAAAGTCACACACACACACACACACACACACTATAACCTTTACATGAACCCTATCAAAGGGGAATATACAGTTCATATATATACATAAACATATATATATATATATATATATACATATATATAAGATGATTGCTTCTGTGCTTGTCTTTCACATTGTACATGGTAACTTGTTTAAATTGAGTTGGAAAAAAACAGACAAAAACTTTTTCTTGAATATAAATCGGTTGATTTTAAACGTCACCATCTTCCTGCCAGTAAAACGAACTTAATAAATAATGATAAAACATTAACGAATGAAAGTCATTTAGTAATTCTTTTTTATTACTTTTTAAAACAATAAAACTCTGGGAAAAAGAACTGCTCAGTACATCGATGTGTGTAAAACTGTGTGGAAGATAGAATTGAGAGTTTTTTAACCTTAAAAAGAGACTCATGTAATAAAATCTAAAAACATTTCTTATATATCTTATATATATACATATATATACTCTGTATGCTATCGAAGCATTTCGGTCGGTGCCATAAAAGAACCGAAGTTTGATACCCAGCCCTAGGTGAGGACACAGTAGATGTGAGGAATGTTCCACTATCAACACCTTTTTCATACAAACACATGATCCTGAAAATACACAGTAGTGTGCAACTTTTAAATGTCTCTTAGATTCAAACCGTGGTCAAATGAGTTCATGCACAATCAACTAGAAAAATCAACAAAAGTTACACAGCGCAGCTTTAATTACATGTTTACACCCCCCTGAAAATGTGATAACTCCTTTAATGTCCTGATATTTTGTATCCCTAGTGCTTTATCACCAGGGATGGAACATATTATAATAATAACAATAATAATAATAATTATTGTTATTATTATTAGTAGTAGTAGTATTATTACTACTACAGAGTGAATGGTTGTTTGTCTCTGTGTGTGTGTCTCTGTGATAGACTGGCAAACTGTCCAGGTGTGACCCCACCTATCGCCCAATGTCAGCTGAGATTGGCACATCTCGTCCCCCCCCACCCCCCCACCCCCCCCCCCCATGACCCTCTGGTGGAGAATAAAGTGGTAGATGATGGATGGATTATTATTACTTCTGTCATTCTCTAAGTTTATTTGATTGTTTTAAACATAGATAGATTATGGATTTGTGTGTGTGGTACTGACATCAACTTTAGACTTTGTGTATTGTGCAATTTATTTTACTACTGTAAATCATATTTGTATCTAATTTATTTATTTTATATTCTTATTTCTATTGTAATTCATCACTTCAATCCCAGCACCAAACTCCATAGACACAAGCATTGATTTTACACCACAGATCCACTGCTGCCCCCTCACTGACTTCAAATGAGTTATGTTGTGACGTCGGCATCAGAAAACCATCTTTCAGACTCACCGCAGTGACACAAAGTGACCACAAGAGGCAGCAGTGGACCAGCAGCTCGAGTCCCCTGTGAGCTTAAATCGCTGATTTTCTCTGTGGGCTTTGGTGTGAGAGAGTGAGCTGTTGGAATGAGAACATCAGAGTGAAAACACATGTTTGTAATAAGCTGAGGGAGGAATGAATACGTACTATATATTATGTTTATTTATTATTGCATGGAATCTGTAGTACACTCATTTGTGCCAATCACAGCTGACATGGGGCGATAGCCGGGGTCACACCCTGGACAGTTCACCAGTCCATCGCAGACCCGCACGCACACGCACAACAACCATTCACTCTCACATTCACACCTATGGTCAGTGACCAGTTTAGCTAATGTTTTTGGACTGTGGGAGGAAACCGGAGAACCCGGAGAAAACCTGCGCACATGAGGGAGAACATGTGACCTCCATGCAGAAAGATGTTTGTTCCAACCAGGGCTCAACCCGGGTCTTCTTGCTTGAAGATAAAGGCAATATAGTCTTTTCTTTTCTGCTGATGTTGATGATGGAGTTGCCGTCTTTACAAAACAAGCAACTCTAATTGGAAACAGAAGAAAATTGACAAGAAGAAAACATACGAGATAAGTAGTGCAGGTTAAGGTTGGTTTTATGAAAGAGAAGATTGTTATAGCTTCATGTTTTAAAAGCATGACTCACAAATCCACCTTTCACTTTCTCTCCTCCATCCATCCTGGTGTTAGAGTGGCTTCACTGCAGGAAACCAGGGCCTCGTCCGCTCTGAGCTGCTTCATTAAGCGCTGCAGTGATGCATGAGCTCATAATCGCAGCAAGTTTGGAGCACTTCACTCTGAGTACGACTTTTTAACAACACACCTGAAAATACATACATATACATATACATATACATATAGGGGGAGTCAGGGTTTCTGGAGCTCTTAAAAGTGAGGAACATGCGAGTCTGTGAGTCTTTGTTGCTCTAACTCTTCATCAAAGTCCCTTCACTTTTTAGATAAAAAGAGAAAATGTAAGCGTCACATCGTGGGCAGTATTCATGAGTCATGATTAGAGGAGTTTTTGTGTTGGTGCTGCTTCCCTTCAAGCCTGCAGGAGTTGTCCCACCAGGGCGGGGCTCCGCTCGCGGATCAGTGCTGAAGTGATCTCAGCGACCTTCAGAACTGACCTCTGCCAGCGCTCACTGTCCTGAGAGAGAGGGAGAGACAGAGCGAGACAGAGAGAGAGAGTGAGAGAGACAGAGAAGATCAGAGACAGAACACAGTGCTAACTCACACACACACACACACTCATAGAGATGCACTTGTTTATCTTGGAGTTTACAGCTCAGCTCAGGTCGTCCAAATGTTTGTTCAAGAGCTTCAGTTTGTGGTGATTGCCGGGATTAACAGCTGATTCAAGCCAGCAGGAAACAGAGTTAAACCAGGCCCAGGTTGTTCCAGGGGGGCAACATGGACGCACGAGGGTCACTCAGCAAACAACGTGATGTTTCAAATTTAGCTGCTGATGACGACCGACGGTAAACTTCCCCTGAAGGATGTTCTGGTGAACAGAGTTTCATGTTGTCATTTCCTGACATGTGCGGTGGCATCTGTCGTCAAGTCAAACAAAAGCAGCTTCATGAGCTGAAACTGATCTGATTACCGGATTCAAAGAATCACAGATTACAGTGAACGAGAAAAAAAGCCAGATATTTAGGTCAATTAACGTTTGTCTACAATGTCTTAAGAACACGTTCACTGCTTTATTTCAATGTTAAACAACATTTTATGCCTGGAAACAGAAGTTTATAAACCACTCAAGTCTCCCACACCAAACTCCATTCAGAGAATCATGGATTTTAGCTCATGGGGACACAGGAGCTGCTAGTCTACTGCTGCCTCGTGTGGTCACTTTGTGTCATCGAGGTGAGTCCGAATGAAGGATTTCAAACACCAAAGTCCCAAAATAACACCCTTGAACTTAGTGATGGAGGAAACCGTGGATTAACAATTCTTGTTTGCTTTGAGGTAAAATCGATGATTTTCTCAATGGACTTTGGTGCGGGGAGAGTAACATTTGGAAAAGGCCATTTAATAAAGAGATGAAGTGATGTTCATATTTCCTGAGTTCAGTGAGAGCATGCCTGTGTTTTCAGGCTGGTTTTTGGTGCAGGGGGGCCCAGCAGGGGGCGCACACTGCACAGTCAGTGCCACTACTTACTTACATACAACCACACTTCAAAAAACCTCAACCATCCCTTTAATGTCAAGTCCTCTGAAGCTTGAGAGGCAACTACTTTTTGAGATTTACAGTGCGTGATATTGGACAGACGTACAGTATAGACCAAACCGCACATGGAGACTAAAGGAGAGCCTACATTGTGCCGTTCACTCGCTCTGTTGTGGTTGTTTTGCTTCCCTGATTCATCTCCTCTGTATCTCTTTCTTCTTCTCCTCTCTCTCCACAAACAGCCTGTACAATGCTCTTTAATGGCTTTCACTCGCCAGACTTCATTCCTCGGGCAACAGCGACTCCTCACTTTGATTTAGTTTCTTAACGAGGGCCGAGAACGACCTGTTTTCCATCTTTCAGAAGGCACTGTTCACTGTTGGAGGAAAGGTTCCTTTGCTCCAACAGCAGCAGCAGCAGCAGCAGCAGCAGCAGCAGCAGCTTGTTCCTCACACAGATTTATGCTCTAGTCTTCTACCTGGACTCATTAACTAAGAACTTTTTGACTAAATAGCTTTGATGAAGCAGCATGAGAGAGAACGTTTTCATGCAAAGCATCAAGAAAGACCTGGGATAGACTTTGGTTCACGTGGTGAAGATTCCAGTATTTATCACAGTACATGATTGGGTCCAAGTATAATCTGGTTTATTATATTTTGAACTGTGTTGATGAACGCGAGTAATTGTTATTCTGTAGAGGGCAGCATTGCACCTCGTAGTGTTCAGCCTCCTGGAAATTATTAGAAGAAACTAAAGAAGAAGAGCAACAAATTTACTCCTGCAACGAGCTTGAGCGTTCGTTCACCTTCTCTGAAAACAGAGGAAACTCATTTTAGCCACTACACAACAAACTCCATGACCCTAACCAACATAAACAGCAAGTTTGTGTTGGTTTGCAAACCGCTCACCGTCTGCAGCAAACCCCAGAGAGAAAATCAGTGATTTTAACATCACAGCACACAGTGCTGTTGTTGATCCACCGCTGCCTCCATCACTAAGTTCAAATGTCTTATTTTAGTGATTTTGTTCTTTGAAAACCTCCGTTCAGATTGAGCTCAGTGACACAAAGTGACCACACGAGGCAACAGAGGACCAGCAGCTCCTGTGTCTCTTCTAAAGTTATGGGGTGTATCTTCATTTACCGTAAGTAAGTTACTCAGCTACATGTACAGAGCAATAAATGAGAACATCTGCTATTTATCAAAATCATTTGGTGAACGGAACAAGACAAAGTCAGATCATCTTACTGATAGGCCAAAAGGGCATTCAAATTTGATCTCAGGCCTCTGCTGGACCAAATGGTAATTACTCAAAAGTGTCTTTTAGTACCAGCTGGTCAATCAAATCAAGCAACAGAGTTGTAATAAACTGTAGAATAAAAGAATTGGATCCAACGTGTATGATGTCATCAGAAAATAACCAACCATTCACTCTCTTTAAGGTCTATAAATCTAGGTCTATAAGAGGAATCAAGTTATTTGACATGGTTTAAAAAGACTTTTACATGACACTGAAGATATAATCCAATTAAAACCACAAAACCACCAAAAAGTTTTAGGAATTTTACACCTTTCACAATGAAAGTAAGATAAACATGATCATACATTCCGACACCAACACAAGCAGCTTCTCACAGCTCTGTTTATTCAGGGATCAATGGTAAAATGACCAGGTGTTTGAGCAGAGAGCGGAGGAACCAGGTCTGACTGTGGTTCATGGGAGCAACAGAACTCCCGGAGCACTCGTCCCTAATCAGAACCAGTGGAGGTGGGGACGGGGGGATGGGGGGGGGGGTTAGTCAGATGACACAGATTTTCCATTCCAACCAAATGAAGGGGGGGGGGGGGACAAGAAGAACAGATCAGTGACTCCAGCCTCTCATTGATTAAAGCAACCCAGGGGATGGAAACACAAAAAAATCTACATATGAGCTTTAAATGTGATCCAGAGTCTCTCAGTGTCAGCACCTACCATCCTTTCTTAAAGGGATACTCCAGTATGGTCATATAAGGTTCTAGTACTGTGAGTGCTCCCCGGTGCCAGAGACCAGGTTGAGGCTCATGTAATGAAGTCTATCATGTCCTAAGCATATGTTTGCTGTTTTTATCTCACTAGATTTTTCAAAGTTGTTGAACCACTAACTCTCCCTGCACCAAAGTCCATAGAGAAAAACAGTGATTTTACATCACAAATTCAAGTTCAAATGTATTATTTTACCATTTCTGTGTTTGAAATTGTTTGTTCAGATTCAGTGGGACACAAAGTGACCACACGAGGCAGCAGCAGACCACTTAAATCACTGATTTTCTCCATGGGGTTTGGTGTAGCTTACAAAAATCGTATCTAATGTTAAGACAACAGGGTTAAACATAATCTTAATGTTTTGCAGACTAGATTTTCTTAAATCCTGTGTTCCCACTGGCAGCCGTGTCATCACAGAGAGTGTAAGAATCCATGTCTCGCGCTGGTTTCTGGTGCACAAGTTGCTCACTTCACTTTGTGTCAGCACCTCGTACGAGCACACTTCAAAGAAACCCTGGGCTATCCCTTTAATATGCCTTGATATCTAAAATTGGCAAGACCTCTGAGGAATGAAAGGGAACTGATGAAAGGCTTTTTCCTGTTTCTGAGGTTTAATCACAGTTATGAGAAGATGAGGAGGAGGGTCAGTACATCTGTCATCAGTCAACACAGCAATGGCTCGATGTCACTCCCATATCCTCAGGACTCCCACATATGTTCAATAACCATCTTCTGTTTAAATCTGATTGCATCAGATCAAGGCATTCCTCTGATACTTATCTAAAAGCAATTACATATTCACACGGAACGTATTTAGAGATGTTACATGTGTTGGGGGGGGATTAATGATGGATTAGATGAGTGCGATCGGCGCTCGATTACCACCCAAGCACATTGATGATGGTGCCATGGGTGTCTCTGGGGCATATTGACGACAGCTACAAGCATCAAACCACGTCTAATGAATCTATGACAGAGCTCTGGTTTCTGATAGGGCAGGATAAAGGTTTCTTATAGGGCAGGATAAAGGTTTCTTATAGGGCAGGATAAAGATTTCTTATAGGGCAGGATAAAGGTTTCTTATAGGGCAGGATAAAGATTTTGTTATGACTGTAGTCATTATTTCTTAGTCAAACTGCTGCGTGTGCTTTGTGTGTGTTTTTTTCTTCCCTCAATCTCCTAGGCAAATAGGTGTGTGCCATAGCCATGCCAGGATTGGTGGAGTGGTTCCGGGCCCTGGCTCTCGATCGGCTGTACTCCACCACCACCTGATACATAAGGAGCCAATATGGTGGACGTCAGATGGCAGGATGGCAGCATGGCAGCAGGCACTTTTCGTCTTCCTCTCCCAACCGGCCACCCTTCAGCTCTGTAGACCTTTCGAGTAGTTTAATTCTTGTCGAGTAGTAGGGGTGGACTGCCAGTTTTGTTCCAGTTTTTTCCTGTTTATTTAGTTAGGGAGGTAAGTTTCCTGTCATTTGGTTTCCTTAAGGTTGATTAGGTAAGGTTTATTATTTTCTAGACAGGGACCTTTTTGTTTGTTATTTTGGCCGGCGTCCACCCCGAAGCCTCAGTTATATTGTCATCTAATTCTGTCATTTAAACTCCTTTTGTAAATAAATCATTATTTTTCTTGACATACAACTAAAAATCGTTTGTGGTCACTTGGGACTTGGGGAAGATCAGGTCTTATCTTGTTATGTCCTAGGCCCCCTAGACTGGGGCATAACAATTTAAAGGAGAAAAGGATCAAAGTTCTGGGCCTGGATCAGACCCAGCGCCTGAATTATTTCCACTCCAGATCTGTAGCAGCCTTTGAAACATGAATCAGGGCTTGATAAAACAGAATTCTTTATTATTAAGTGGAGTAGCTGCCTGCACGGAGGACGACAGGCGCTATGAAAGGGGTCGTCAGTGACTCGCAGCACAGATTCAAGTCGACACAAATGTCACTCATGCCTTTAAATGTGGTGGAGACGGAAGAATGACACAGGGGCAGCTTCATTAAAGTGAGAGCTAAAGCCAGACACAAAGCCCCCACCCCCACCACCACCACCCTCGTGTGACGCCAAGCCTGGAAACCAGCAGCCAGAACACAGACTTTAGCCACCTAAAGGTCCAGTGTGTATTTTGTTTCATCTTTCAAACCTTTTATCTTTACTTGGGTATTTCTTTATGCAGGCGGCCATTTTGTGCATTGAAGAAGCTTCATGCAACAAACATTACATTACATTACATCACATGTCATTTAGCAGACGCTTTTATCCAAAGCGACTTACAATAACAACGCCTTACAAACAACTTAAATCTCTGCTGTGCAGAAGCCACCGTAGTCTCCCGACACATGTGGAAAAGGGAGGAGTGAGGTCACCTGAGTGGACCTCTAACAAACAAGTCCAGAGAGAAAATCAGTGATATCAGTGCGCTGGGACACAGGAGCTGCTGCTCCTCTGCTGCCTCGTGTGGTCACTTTGTGTCACTGAGGTAAATGGATCAAAATTTGTCATAATACTGAATTGACAAAATAGGACATTGGAACTTCGTGATGAAGGCAGCAGTGGATGAACAACATCAGATATTGTAGATATAAAGTGAAGTAGATTTTATGAGTTGAGGCTTTTGTTACAGGGATGAAATCAAATTTTCTTCTGTTATCAGCCATGTTTTCAGCAAGATGGAGCCTCTGTGTGGAAGACTGGTTGAAGCACAGTCAAAAAATCACACTCTTAAAACCTGGAACTATCAATTTAAAAGCAACAAATGCAGACGCTGAGGTGAAATGAGCATATGTGACTGCTTTGATGTGACCTTGTGTGTGTGTGTGTGTGTGGTCATGACAGGACAGAGGGTGGTAACGTCTCTGACCCGACGCTGGCATGTCTGTCCACTCTTTCCACTGAGAGTCGTCCAGGATGAATAAAGCAGACGTTAATAAGAAGCCGACTGGCTCGTCGTCGAGGACACAAGGATTCAAGAGAGGGACACAAACCAAAGACACCCTCACAGACAGACAGACGTGGAATGTGATCCTGGAGGGATTTTCACGTCTCCAGGTCTTCATCATCATCATCATCATCAGAGACGCCATGTCATCCAGTGTTGACTGAGAGGGTTTTCCACTGTCTCCGTCCCAGTGTGGATTGTTGCAGATTATAGTGATGGAGAAAGCAGTGAGTGAGCGTGCTGACAGAAACACGAGTGGGACATTTGGATAAACATGAGATAAAAGAAACTGACGCGACGGCGTAACTAAGCCTACGGGACCAAAACCACAAGTGAATTAAAGGGGATTTATGAAGGCACTGGAGCCAATAAGTGCTCATCACCTGTTTACAACGTGGAAATGAATCCTCAAATATTCCCAAAGAGCCAAATTGTTCCAGAGTTTGTTGAAGCGATGCTTGTATTAACCAGCGTGAGACGCTCGCTCTCTGAAATCATGGCTGCCAGCGAGGAAAATGTGACTTTTAAACACTTAACACAAGGCTCACACCTCACTGCTTTACATCACTGTTAAGGACCAGCAGCTCCTGTGTCACAGCGAGCTCAAATCGCCGGTTTTCTCCATGGAGTTGGTTTCTATGGTGTGAAAAGAAACGACTGCAGTTTCCAGTCGTAAAAAAAAAGGCCGCCTCACAGAGAGATAAAGTGGCAATCATATTTTTAAGACATCATAGACTTAAGCAAGTGAAGATTTTTATGAAGCCAGCCTCAGCCGTGTCTCAGACTGAACCTCACACAACCACATTTCTGAAAAACACAGACTATCAAATAGAGTGCAGTCAGGACATAAGATGTTGGATTTTAACGACACTAACTTTAAGACTATTAGACTTATGAGGGGGAAACGAGTACCTGCTACAAATCCTCACTTAAAGGCTTCATCAGTGCTAATGTATTCCATAGAAACGTGAACACGACACATTTACATCTTCCACACCAAAGTTCATCAAGTAAACAAGTGATTTGACGTCACAGGGAAACAGGAGCTGCTGTCTGCTGCTGCCTCGTGTGGTCACATTTACCACTGATGACAACAAGAGGAACGAGAATGAAGGATTTGAACACCTCCTGTGTGCTGTGATGTCTTAATGTAGGATTTTCTCTCTGGACAGAGAGAAAAACACAACAACAAATCAACAAACTTGAGGCGAAACATCCAAAGCAATTATATGTATGTAATTATACGCATGTTTTTGCACCGTACATGAACTTCGGCTTTGTTGTTATTGGTGAAAATTACTCAATCTGCAATCATTACTGTTATTGTTTTATCGACCAGGCCTGGTAGCAGGATTTACTCACTACATAAATAATAATAATACAGTATATTAGAATGATCATCAATTGTTGTTATTCCGAACTGGAACCACAAGCTTTTCCAGAATGAAACTTCAATCACCAAACCGTTTAAAAAAGTGAGGATTTGACAAGTCACGGAGCGACGGACCACACAAAACGCACTCCTCCACTTTTCTCTGCTCTTTAAATGCCACACATGCAATCAACCTTTCCCTCAGCAGCAGCAGCAGCAGCAGCAGCAGCAGCAGCAGCAGCACTTCTGCCACACAAGAAGAGTCTTTGCTTTCAAGGTTTCAGACAATTAGGAGCTTTTAACTGTGACAATTTGCACGACTCTGTCAATTTCCCCAAGATCCTCCAGCCCCCGAGGATGGCGGCTGCTGCTGCTTCTGCTGCTGCTTCTGCTGCTGCTTCTGCTGCTGCTTCTGCTGCTGCTTCTGCTGTTCCTACTGCTGCTGCTGCTGATGCCACTGCTGATGATGCCGCTGCTGCTGCTGCTCGAGGGCAAAGACTTCTGTTCCCTGTGTGGAATGCCAAGAGAGCTGGTTCCTAATTGAAAAACAGCCTTTGGAAAAGCGCTTGGCATTGAGCCTGAGCCAAGAGAAGTGGAAAGAACAGTGAAAGAGTCACACCAGCGACTGTAACCGACGCAGCCAAGAACATTAAGAATGTTTTTATCGCCTCTTTTCATCATTTTTCCCCTTTCACTGTTTGCTTTTTCACCCCCGTGACACGAGAGTGCGACGACACTCATCGCCACAGCTTCCACTTGAGGGCAGTGTCAGGACTGAGATCCACACACGGAGTCCCTAAATCTAAAAAACGCCACCTAGCGTGAACTTCACCGACGCTCTAACGTCTGCTCTTAAACAGATGAAGTCATTTCTTTCCCCAGATGACCTGCTGCTGCCGCCGTGATAGAATCCTGCTAAAAACAACCATTGCTTTGGTCTGGGAGGGGATCGTGTTTCAGGGGATTCTGACAGCTCGTCCCTGAGTGGGTATCGTGGTCCCGGTGTCCTCTCCCCCCCCTCTGTGTATCACTGACGACAGGCGGTAGCTTGGGGCTAAAGTGAGATGAGAGAAAAGGGGGCAACAGGTCCAATTACTCAGGCCAAAAGTCTGATTAGAGACCCCAAATTTTACACCAGTCTGATATAGTGTCATTTCACAAGTAAAAGTCAAGCTTTTAAATTGTCTTAATATCCCGTTTCGCCCTTTTATTTCCCATTAAAGGTCCAGTGTGTAACATTAAAGAGGGTTTTTATTGGCTGTAATTGAATATACTACCCATAATATATATCTCTATGAGGGTTGTTGCGATTCTGGAATTTCAAACAGGAAACAGATCTCCAGCACGAGCGGCTCGGGACACGTTTTATCTGTCCGAAAGCGAGGGAATAATCGACCTAAGCCAACACATTTTTAATATCTGACACAGAAGCGTCTTTCAGAGATTTACACGTGTAAAATCACCATATTGGGCTGAAAAGACACCAAATGTCATTAAGTGAACATCCATATATAATTGGTTCATTCAAATAAAATATGGATTTTATTGTTAGAAAATGCACTTTTTCTTTGCGGCATGGTATTTGTTTGTGGGCGGGCCTTGGGAAGCTGCCTGCTGATTGGCTACTGAGTTTTGGAGTGACATTGATATTTTCCTTTTTTTGACATTAAAATTTGGATTTTCCCTGCATTACAAACATCCGCTGGAGTAAAGTGTGAGTCAAACAGCAGATGAGACATCAAATGACTCAGAGAGGTCGTCACTCTCACTTAGATCCACACAGTTTTAATATTTACTGCTGAGCTTCAGGTCTAACAACCTTCAGAGTATACGTCATGCTTACAGCAAAGGGTCAGCCATAAATTTAAAAGCTCTGTTTGGATCCAAGCGCAGAGGCCGACAGCGATGACAATGATTCGTACTTCTCTCAGATGCAGCAGCGTCTCCAGGGAGTGAATTTTATTGTATATTCACTGAGGTATTTGGTGTCATTGCATGAATGTCTGTATTTTGTCACTCCCACTCTGCCTCACTTCATCTGAAAGGGGTCAGAACGTCGGGAAAATGAACACGTCTGAATCCCACCCTGCTTCTGAATGACTGCGAATTCCCTCTTCCACTTTCCAGCTATTGACAAAGCAAACTTTTGTCCTGATTGCTGCTTCTCAGAAAACCACACAGCCCTTTTTCACGCTACGCTAGCAAAGCTCTTTCAACACTGGTTTCCAAAATATCCGGTAAGGGGCAGAGCATTGGGCAAACATGGCAAGTTGTTCTTCACAGCTAATCTATGACTCTTTCTCTGTATACCCTCTTCAGAAAAAAGTAAACCCAGCTAAGAATGGGACAACACGGGGGTCTGTGTTTCCAGTGGATCCTTCGGTGAGAACTTTTTCCAACAAGCTGTGGTGATAGACGACTTTGTTTGAATTCAACTCACCGAAAGACAAACTTCAAAACAGCGAGCAGAACAATGGACTCCTCAAACATGGGGGTATGAAAGCATGAAAGCATAGGTGGGATTTATGAACTGGGACATACCAAATCCCACACACACTTACACACCACAGTTGCTTCATTCACTTATCACACTGTATCACTTACAGAATCCCAGAGACGCTGACTGTGGTCCATATCCTGGTCCATCTGAGGTCAGATGCAGGTGTGGGAATATTTTACTAAATAAACCACCGTGGGTTTTCAGCAGCCCACATTCTGGCCAAGGCTAATGGTGCATTCCATTTACAACGGAAATCAGATGTTGGGAAATGGGAGTGACATCACCCAGACCCGTCACCAGACCTCAGTCTTAAGGGGGGGCATATGAAATGCATTGGGTGGCACAATTATTAGCCTACAGTACATAGATTTTTAATAATCCTATACTGTGTTCACACAGCATGTAATCATCATGTTCAACATAACCAACAGCAATATAACCAGGTATAACCTACAACTCATGCTTCATTTGTAAATCATAAGGTGCCGGAACACAAAGTATACATGACAGCGCAGAGATGACGAGATGGGCAAAGGTCCCTGAACAACAACACGCACAGGTCCACTTACAAAGCTTCTGTAAATAATATCCATGATATAAATGTTATGACAACAATTTACAATTATTAAATGCCCACATCACCACAGGTGTGACCATAGGCATCAGTCCCCAGCACTATTTATGATCAACAATTCTGTCCTCACCACTTCTAAAATTTTTATCATTAACACTCAAACTACCGGAAATAATGTACCTACTAGAAATACCATAGTGGTCGTTTTGACCGTTCATAATTCATTTATCTGAAAACAACTGGATTGCACAATTGTACCCAGTGTACACTGTATGTTGTGTTCCGTTTGGTTCCTCAGAACAATGATGAAACTCTCCATGATTGATCCTCCTCATCCTAGTTTTGAAGGCTAATGTTAAACTTCCAAGTGCAACACACGAAGAAGACAATAACTTCCGGTTCACACAAATTGGACAAATTAAATATCAAAATCAAAATCTTTCCGTGGCCCGTTATTTCATTTCCTATGTTTGATCTGAGCAATTAATCGAAAGTACAATAAATGACCCGTTATTTGTTTTTGGTATCAGATTCATAAACGAATAAGGAAATAACAACATTTGTTGGAATCTCAATTGAATATGAAAAGAACGAATGATACTCGGATTACCGCCTGTTTATGAATTCATTTTTATTGGTTCAATTCTTAACAGTTATTAACTGGCTAATAGTGGATCATTAACAACCCCACTTAAAACCAAACACTGTTATACTTTGGTGAGGATTTGGAAGGAAGTTGCTCCAACATGTGGTCACTTTTGACTACAAATGTAACTCAAGCACAGTATTGTCCACCACCCACAATAATTTAAAGGTACATGCACAAAGTTTACAAATGGAAAAATACCAACAAGATCAACTCATTGGCCATGACTGTGGTTATGTCAGTTTAATCAGCCTGAGCTTCAGGGCCCATACACATGAGAACAAGTTTAGGAGAATCCACAAACATTTTGTATTGCACCAGCTTCTTATCCACACTAAACCGACATTCTGGGAGCCCCTAAAATGCTATATTTGGAAACTAGGTCCTAGAGTGAAAAACTCTTTTTGTGTAACGTTTTTGTGTAGACAACCATGATGGAGTTATAGCATATTTCTGTTACAGCGCCACATACAGGGCTGCCATATACTACAGTCGTTCCATGCGTATGAGGACATTTCTTGAAACAACACCATGTTTACAGAAAACGTTTTAAAAATGAAAATGAAAAGATATCGTGAGGGGAAAGTTCTGTTTTTCTTGTGAATAAGTTTCAACAGGCCTTTTTTGGGGGGGCATGAGGTGGTCTTTTCCCCCACTCTGAGTCAAACTCAATACACAAATAAATGCACTAGCAGAGCAGGAAGGTGAGCGCAAAGATAACAATCATTTTGATGAAGACTGGAAAATGAAAACATAATCTCTGCAAAGCTGTGCTTTCCTACGACCTTACCACAGAGCCCAGAGCAAACTCAAACCAGGACGATGTGTGGGTGGTCAGAAACAGCTCAAAACCAAGTGGCACAAAAAAAATACACGCATGTTTCAGGCCTTACTCTGTTTGACTGAAGGTTTACAAACTAATTGTGAAGAGGTGGTTTGCATTAATCCTCCATAAGACCGTACGGTTTATTTGTAACAGCCTGGAATGTCATCTCCCAGTTGTCAGAGTCGAGTCACATCAGCACAAACACCGTGCTCGCTGCTCTTTCTCTAATCTGAGGAATCAAAGCTGAGTAAACAGCACTTTGGTATGTCTAATTCCTTGAGCCAAATTTCGGCGGTCAAGTTTCACACATGCCGACACACATCTGGAGCACTCTCGGCATGGAAGATCAAGCCTGATATCCTGCACATGTAGCAGCAGCGCGAGTCTCCTCCGAGGCTCTGACCTTAACACTCTACAAATACATCACTAAGGAGGGGATGATCCTCAGGCTTCTGCCTGAATGGAGATGTTTCCAAGTCATCATCATGGGAGCAAACAGCAGGGTGGATATTGGACTTTTACCATGATGCTCTATGCTGATGGTCATGACAAAACTGTCCCTGACTCATTCCCTTAAAATAGGTTTATGAAATAAAGTCATGTCTTGGCTGTTGCAATGTGGGAGCTCACAGCTGTCGAATCAATACCTGAACATGCTTCAGGTCCTGGACTTGCTTGAAGACGTTTCGTGATAGTTGGTGTCTTCGTCCACCTCCTCTGTTGAAGTAACATAGATGGCTTCCTTCACTCCTCTTTCAAACCACCTGTCTTCCCTGGCCAGAATGTGAACATTGTCATCCTCAATAGAGTGTCGGTGGACGGCTGAGTCCTGTCCGGATGAGCTGGCTCTTCTGTGCCATGACAAATAAATACCTGGTTCTTCCTACTAGTTAGTCAGAACTGAAGAAGCCTCATGGATGAGAGGTCCAGTCTCCCCCACAGCCATGACCTGGATGACTGAGAACCTTCACCGACATGACCGTGCAGTGAGACTTCAATCTAATATAAGACTCTTCACTGGCTGTTTTCACAGTAAGTGACGTTGGTGTCAGGGACAGGTTACCGGGAGAACATCAGACCAGATCCTGAGGTGGTATTCACTGCTACAAAAAACACTCAAAGTGAGCATAGAAGACGGAGTGTTGGGAACACATAGACAATGGATTCCTCTTGTAGAGTAATCACTTCATTATCAGGTACTGATATGTCCATCCTGGGTGGGAGAGGGATTCCTCCTCTGAGGCTTTTCCTGAGGTTTCTCACAGGGTTTTTGTGGACTTTTTCCTCACTCAATGTGAGGGTCTAAGGACAGAGTAAAGCCCTGAGAGGCAGATTGTGCTTGTGACGTTGGGCTAGGTAAATAAAGTTGTCTTGACTGACCACCATTAATCACGATGCTAAAGTTTCCCTGTCAACAGGTGCAGGAACTAGCTATGATGTTAGTAAAAGCAACCATTCACTCTCACACTCACTCCTATGGTCAATTTAGAGTGACCAATTCACCTAATCCCCACATTTTATGTTTTTGGACTGTGGGAGGAAGCCGGAGAACCCGTAGAGAACCCACGCACACACGGGGAGAACATGCAAACTCCATGCAGAAAGGCAAATGTGTACACGATCTCTGGAGTAGAGTGAAGGACACTTTATCACAGAGAAGAAGAAGTCGTAATTCTGCAGGTCTGGAGCAACGTGCACTGCAATATTTTGTTCGGTCTATGTGGATTTGAAGTGCACACTGAACTTTATTTAAAGCTTGAAACCACCTCTGGTACCGTGGGATTTTTCAGGAGCTTTGCCAGCCAACACGGTGCTGTTAGCAAACTGAGTCACTGATAGATTAAATGAGGAAATTCCTTCTCTGCATCTAACCCATCCTCTACTAGAAACCTTCTACGAGCGACTGGGGGGCAATGCGGGTTGGGCACCTTGCTCAGTGGTGCCCTCGGCCTTTTTTTTTACCTGGTGGGGACTCGAACCGGTTACAAGCCAAGTTCCCTTTCCACTTGGCCATCTGTATCATAAAGCAGTACCAATGTCAGGAATGACATATACATATATACACCTCTAATGATAGATCCCTGTTTCCAGATAAAATTCCTTCTCAGGTCTAAAATGAATTTGCCTCAAAGAGGCAAAAGCAATAAAATAAATCAGAACTGTCTCATTGCTACTCCTCATATTCAAGAACTGGAACCAGACTCTCAGAGTCAATGAAAGCTTCTGTTGCCTTTAATCCCAGAAAAAGCAACACCAGCCACTGATTCATCTGAGGACAATTACTGGATTTACTGGCTGAAAGATTGGGAGTGTGCTGAGGCGACAGCGACAGCAGCCACCACAGCTTCAATTGCTTGTGTAGGGTGTCACCAGTCTGCCTTGTGGGCTGTTAGAAGGACGCGCTGCATATGCCGCCTCCGAGATTTCGTGTGAGAATAAGTGTGGACAAAGACCTCTGCAGGAATAATTTCCCCTTGGCTCAGTTCCACTTGAAAGCATTAACTGCTATTGAACCTTATTGAACCCTGCTGTGAAACCGGATTGTTAATGACTTAATTAACTTTGGCTCACTTTTATGTCTCTAGGGATGACAACATTAGTCACTCTCTTGACCCAATTTGGTTAAAACTCAACCAGACAAGTCTTAACATGTCATAGCACTAACTAGGTATTAAAAGCCATTGGTGCATAAATGTGCAGGGGGGAAAATTTTCCAACGTGTGGGAGCAGCAGCAACAACAAACCATCACGAAATGTCCAGTCGTGGTTGACCCGATGATCGTAACGCCAATGTTTAAAGTGACAGAATTCCAAGACCAAAAAACCTTTTGTGGATTCTAGGGATGCACACCGGGGTCGATATATACCTGACACCCGATACAGATATGTATTCTTCTTATATATATATATACACATATAAGAAGAATACATATCTGTATCGGGTGTCAGGTATATATCGATATATATATACACACATATATATACATACACACATATATATATACATACACACATATATACACACACACACACACATCCCTAGAATCCACAAAAGGTTTTTTATCGACAAGGAACCAACATTTTTGAGAGCACAAAAACGCAATTCTTTGGAAACCCAGAGTGAAAACATCTTCTTGTACGCAACCAATCGAAACTCTGTGAAAATTATGTCATGCCATGTCATGTTGGAGCCATTTTGGAGGGTTTTGTGTACATGAAGACATTGCATTCCTTTCCTTTTTGGAAAACCTTTCGAGAACAAAAAAGGGAAAACATCGCAGAGGGAAGGTTCTGCTTTGATAAGGATAAGACTTCATCATTAGAATAATTCTGAGTGTGCTATAGCCTCAGAAACTGCAGTCATCTTCGTTTCTTGACCCCGGCGAGGGAAAAACTCTGCTGGTGTCACCACAAGACCTTCACTGGGCCGTGTACGGTTCCACCTGTCTGCCTTTCAGACCTTGATCTGAACAGGCAGAGGAGAATACACCTATAGAGTCCTCTCCTTTATCTTCCTTTTCTTCCTCCATCCCCTCCCTCTTCTCCTTTCTCTGCCACGGCTAATCTCCTCTCAGGTTTAGGATTCCTGGTCTGGGCTCTTTGAGGAGGAGGAAATATGGGGTTGGGTAAACATCAGGGCTCTCACTACAGGGATTACAACACCCATATATCACTGTGACAAGTCCCTTTTCAGCGGATGACAAGCAGCCAGGACCCTGTGCGAGGAGGGATCCGATGACACTTCCTATCGCCAGTGCAGACACTGATAGTGTATACCGTCACCGCTTTCACAACATCCAGTCAGTTTGCCAGGATCCGGTGTCTGAATGTTCTCAGTCAACATCGTTCGTTTTGAGCTTTTCACACATTATTGCACCTGATGTTTTGCTTGTGGGCATCTTCAACACAAATGGGAAATCTTAAGGAGTGCTTTGATCCATCTACCCACAAAGAGGCTGCTGTTCATTGTCCGTGACTTCATTTCACTCTCGATTCTTAATGCAGTCAAACAGGCAGCACAGTGACTCGCTGCTGGATGCATGATGCCTCAGGACTTTCACATCACTTAAAAAGGTTCTCCATGTTCTATTGTTTCACAAAAAAACCCAAAACCACTGTCAGTGGTATTTGTTTCTTGCACAAATTGGGGGAATGTGTGTGGATTTCCTCAGACAATTCAATTCAACCTTTATTCTTCTGGATTTGTATTTCCATCTTTCTCTTGCCTGCTCTTTCCACCTTTTCCACTATGTTTAAAGTATAGCAACATGTGGAAGCAGCAGGGATCCTTGAAATGTAGGATTTTTAAACGTCCTCTTTACGGCCTTATCCACAACTTTCCCTATATGAACTTTTTCCTTTATTGTCCCAAAAAAGGCGTTGTTGTTTCCACTACCAAACCAGGCCTTAGCGTTTGGCTAGCAGGACTTTCAGATTCTCTAGTGCTTGAAAAACTTAGAGATTGATCTTTCATGGTATTCCTCGAGGGGAGAAAAGCAATTGAAGTATACATGCCTTGACTGTTGACCATCAATGATGGTGTGTGAAACATGACAAATGGTCTTAGAGTTACAGTGAAGAGAAGTACGCATGCCACCTCCTGTTGGCGACGACAGGATTGGTAAAAGAGGGTTAAAAGTGACTGGTCAGTTGATCTTTTTTTCAGAATAAAAGGCACTGAATTCTGCAAGAGTTTGATGTTTTTGTGAAGCCAGTTCAGGCCGCCAGCTGCTGACCACTGGTCTGGACGTTACTGTGAACCATGTGAAACCATAGTCAGGCCTCGTATTATCCAGAAAGACATGACTGAAAGGTCACTGGGGGTGGATCTTGTTCCCAAACTCTGTGGGACCAATACAATTGCATGCGCTCATGCATTTGAGCTGTCAGAGGTTCAAATTCAATTAGCCAAATGAGCTTTGTCTCTTTCCAAAGTGGTGGGTGCGTCCAGATAATTCCTCAGAGTGACACATAACAAGGCAATTCAATTTCCCTCCTCAGTCGTTCAGTTGACAACAACCAGTTGAGTAAAAGGATGAAATCATGGAGGAAAGAAAAGTGTATTATCACTAACAATGTTCCGTGATTAAGAAAAGAATCACGGATGATGACACACTTGGTGCTGAGGTCGTAATACCTTATTTTATGAGCAATTGGGGAATTTTGAGGAAACATCACATCTACAGCTCATCTGCCATCAGTGTCGCAATCAAACATTTGGAGGATTTTTGTTTGGTTATATATATTTTTATTGGATTGAAAACATTTGAAGTTTTGATTATGACACTGTTGAGTTATTCTTCACTTATACTGCCCATAAAGAAGTTTAAAGCAGAGCTATGCAGGATTTTTACCCTCATTTAACAGCTTCAGAGTTATTACTACATTACATACTGTCTGTAAGTGGAAAGACCACGGCCGCCCACCCGGAGTCCTCAGAATCACAAAGTCTCGCAAAGTCTCAGGCCTCGCGATATAAAATGAAGGCGGTGATAGACGCTATTTTAGACGGTCATCACGGCAGAGGCGATGGAAAAAAGGAAGAGGAAACAAGTGTCTGACCAAGCGAGTGACCACACACGAGGAAAAATGGCACTGGCTGTGTTCAAATGACTGAAAAACACAGATGTGGACCGGCATCAGCAGTGAGTCTAGTAGACCAGGCATGTTTCAGTTTTATAATGTAATATAATTATTTATGGCTCACTTGCCATCCACATTAGCTCAGCTGCTTTGAAAGCAGAGTCCCGGGTTCACAACGCAGCCGTGACAGATACATGCATACATTTCCTATTATATTAGTGTGCTATTATATAGCTCACTGGCAGGTAATGCTAGTGAGCTATTGTTGCGGGAAAAACACCAATAAATATAAATATTGGGTTTTTCTGCAGCCAATGACAATCTTTTTTATATATCAGAGCAGCTGATAAAGACTGTGCGATATTTCTGAATACTGCGATGGCGATATCACTCGTACTTAATTGAGAAATACAAATAAAAGCATTTGTATTGTCTGTCGGGGATAGCACAGGGGCTGCGTGGAATGAACTATAATTCCTGCTAAATTAATTTCACCGCCCTGAAACTTGGTCAGATCACTATTTCCACAGGTTCTGATGTGCTCAGAAAGTTTGGTGAGTTTTTGTGCATGACAAGGTCCTCAAAGGTGCCGATACACTAGGGATCAGGCCCTAAAACAAAATCACATGTATGCCATTTGTTTAAAAAAAAAAAGAAAAACTGAAGCAAACTTTGTGAACAATAAGCACATAACTGAGTGGCTGACGGAAGAAGTGTTGGCAAGCATGTGGACAAGTATGAATATAGTCCGTGTGGGAAGAATTATCCTCATTATAAGAGTTCTGCTGCTGCATCGTTTTATCACGTGTTATCTCAGTCGTCCGCTGACTCCCCCGGGTTCTCCGCTCTCTCTCAGCAGGACGACAAATTAACAGCATCGCTCGCCATAATTCAGAAAATAATTAAGACTCGGGCTCGTAACGTGACGATTTAATCAAACAACAACAACAACAACCGTGACGTCATTGTCCAACATCTAAACACGGATGCAGTGATCACAGCGGAGAAAGAGCAAGAGAGAACCTCCTACAGCTCATCATTCACTCGTGTTCTCCAGCTCAAACATCCGCTCCCTTCAGGCTCAGGGTTTGGTTTTTTTTAAACCATTGATTTGTGAAGTGATGCAGCTGCTGAGAAGCCTCATCTGTCACACGGCTGCTCGACGTCCTCCACACAAATCACAGCAGATGTCAAACTCAAAAGGCCCAACGACGCCGTGAATATTCAACATTTGCCTTTGCTGACTTTGCCCTGCACATCTGGAAGACAAGCTGTGATTGGACTTAACAGCTTAGGTAGCAAGAACCCTGACATCTGTGTGTGCGTGTGTGTGTGTGTGTAAGCTGAATATTTCTACTTTATATTATAGTCTTAGTAATTACAGACTTGTCAGTTATGGATTTCAGGGGAAACCACATCCACCCTGAAGACTCCAGCGAGCACTTGGCTGGCGGTGTCGAGGATTCCCGTGACATCCAGCATAACCACGGAGGTCTGCAGCCGACATGTGCTGGTCGAGCTGCGCGGCGCTCGCTTTAAAGGTTCTGCCTCCAAGGATGTCAGGAAACAGAATATTAACTATGGTAATGTAGAGAACTGATCACCGCCTCTGTTCCTGTTTGTGGATCTGTCAGAAATATAAATAATAGAGAGGGTCAAGGGCTTTGAGGATTTGATTCCACACATAGTCCTTTGTGGGTTGTGTCGGGAAGGGTGTCTCCAGCATAAAATATCGAACTTACGCACAGACGTTCCGCTGTAGATGTTCATAAAAAGAGGACGTAGTTTTCCAAACGCAAGTAAAACTCCCATTTTAGAGGCTTGAGAATTGACCAGTGGTTTGTCAGTTATTCAACCCAGAAGTTCTTACAGCCTATTCGTCGGAAGGCTTTCACGATGATCACATAAATGAAATAGCGCAGTATGAACGAAGCACTTTATCGCGGTGAAAAAAAAAACTTTACCATAACAGCCTGAATTATTCATTTTTACCTGTGTTTAACATCATATAATGGTATTGTACAGCACATTAGGCAACTGTGTTGGTTTTAAATGTGCTCTATAAATAAAGTGAATTGGACGAGTTTGTCCTCACTAGACTGAGAGTGGGACATTGTGGATTAGCCAAAACACCCAGACAGTCCATAGCGGACATCCGGAGACAATTAAACATGCCTGATTTTAATGTCTGCTTTTCCTTGAAATCATTTTTCAATTTGGTACAGATTCTTTACATGCAAATGAGACACAGGCAAACACACACCCACTTCTTTCTGATTTGTCCTTTTTACTGCGCTCACTCGCTCAGCTCCTGTTCCCTCTGCTCCATTCCTCTCCCCCTCCCTCCACTAGTTCTCTGACAATATCAACAAAACAGCAAGAGTGTCGTCACAGGAAGAGACGTCCGACACAAGGATCAAGCCGAACACTGACGAACTGTAAATCACTTAAAAACACTTAGGGACAGCACCGCTGATCACTGCATAAACTGTTGCTGTATGTGACTGTATCAGACTGAGTCTGTGCTCCGGTCATGGAGGACGTACTGAACAAATATGTTTAATTAGGACGTGTCAGAATGGTCAGTTATGAGCTCTATTTTACCTTTTCTTAAAAATGTGTGTGTTTGTACGTCGGTGAAATACGGTCGCTGACTAAATACGGCGACCGCTGGCCGCAGTCTGATGTGAAGTGGTGCGCACACACGAACACACGTTTGCTGACTTTATCCAGCACATTAGCTTCATATATAAAATCCTCTGAGGCTGGAAGTTTGTGTAAAACACTGTGCTCCACTGTGCAGCCACCAACAGCACACTTGTCCCTCCACGTTGACATAATACCGCTCTTCCTCCCTCGCCTGCACTCTGGCATTTTATAGGGACAAGGTGGAGCTAAGGTGGAGCTCTCCAAGTAAAGTTACTGGTGGGGTGGTAACATTCGCGGTGAAACGCGCATTCTGTGGTCATAATGCGCAGGGAATTCAACATCGAGTGTTTTATCGCCTATACTTACACTAAAGGGGGACCACGAAAAAAGGACTGAGTATTCTTTTTCCCCACTTTGGCGACTGGTAGGGCCTCCAGAGTCCCAAATATAAGTATCAAAATGATAAAAAAGTTGATTTTGCATAATATGTCCCCTTTAAAGACTTTTGAACCGTGCTGAAAGTCCGGTTGAAGAACTTTGCAGAGGGTAGCAGTGGATCAGTGGCGTTTGCTCTAAGATAACAAAAGAAGTTTCCTCTAAAGTGTGGTCAAATATGGACTGTGTTGTATTTACATTTCAATAGAACTGTGTGTTAGAACCTAGATTAGAACGCCTCACTAAAGTCGGTTCAGAATCAGCCGTCTATCGTGGATGACTGCTTGATCTTTGTTTATTTGCAGAAATGATGTAAGAATTTATGTATAGAAACCAGCAACTGCCCCTGCATTGCACAAGAAAACCTCAGTGTGCAAGTAGAAGTGAGAAGAAGGAAGCTCATTTTCCGATTGACTTCCAGCTGGAAGATCTAATCCATGTCCTATTTCATTCTATTGTCCTTCAATAATCACACTCTCACTCACCTCTGACTGATGGAGCCAGACGCCATAGAGCAGAATGTTTCTCAGCTTGGCTGCCGAGGCCACGTCCATAATTGCCGCCGGTCCTGGCGTCGTCCCGCTGACAGACAGCTCCTCCTCCAAACTGCTCAGATGAACCTATCAAAACAAAGCCAACATCCGGGATTATTTTACCAGAAAAGTGCAATTCTGCCCCCTTTTTTGGAACCACTACAGCTCATTGTTCCAGCCATGGTTTAAACATGTTGCAACTGAATAGCACTGTTTATTTAAGGTTGCGTTCGGGGGCAGTTTGAAGCGTGAGCTCTCGTGTGCCGAAAGTAAACAGCGGTTTGCTGCTACACGGTCCTGTCTGAGGATAGAATGACCGTCTTATTCTGTTGTAAACCCTTAAAGGCCTTTGGGGGTTTATTTTCTCCAATTAGAGCGGCATAATCCAGACACATTACTCTACCGTCTCCATGACAACCCAAGTCTGATTTCCATAACCGTCTCACGGACTTTCTCGCACTTAAATTAAGATTTATTATTATTATTATTATTATTATTATTATTATGTCATGTATCCTCACATTCTGTGACAGTGAGAGGTGTAAAAAAGGGCAGTGAAAATCATTTCACACGTGTCGGGACATCTGCTCTAATAATGCAATCATAGCATTTATGAGTGAATATCATTCAGATGTCCACTGTCATCAGGTGAAGATTGATTGTGAAGCACATTAGCAGCTTTGAAGAAACTGGCACAAAAGAAGAATTTCAATCACTTCAGTGGGAACTTTTTTCCCACTGAGTTTAAGCCAAGGAAGGTACACATGGTAGCAATAATATTCACTGAGTTACACATTATAACATGTTAGAAACTCCCAGTACAACACCAAATTGCCACTTGGCCCATTCACAAGGAAGATTAAATGGACTAAAACATGGCTGTCAGTGGGGACAGAGTTAAGCCACTTATTAAAGGATTCACCTGATGAAAAGTCCATGATATGTCACTTTATCTCACCATCAAAACTGAAGTTTGCTCCACTCTGTAAACCAATCACTCCCTGCACCAAAGCCCATAGAGAAAATCAGTGATTTTACATCACAGACAAAGGTTGTTTTCCATCAACTGCTACTTCCACAACTAGTTTAAGTGTTTTTTATTTATTGACTTTTTGGAGTTCAGATTTACCTAAATGTCACAACTTTAACAAAAGAGGCAACAGGTGATCAGCAGCTGCTGTGTTCCTGTGACCTAAAAACACTGATTTTCTCTATGGAGTTTGGTGCAGCGAGCGTGAGCACATTACAAACTTAAGTTTCCAGTCAGCAAAGAAAACGCAGCAGGACATGTTCTTAAGATACTGTAGACTTCAGCAGGAGTAGATTTTATGAGGTGAGCTTTTTATTCAGTGGCTAATGTAACACTTAAGTGCACTGTTAATACTTTACTCTCATTTATGGCCTTTAAATGATCACTGAATGTCCCTTGATTGTGTTTTTTTTGTTTTTGGACACATCATTTTAGTGTAACATCTCATTTTGTGAGTTGCAGTGACTTGTTAAACTGCTATTAAATCAAAAATGAGTGTTTTTAATATATACTGTCAGTGCACCGAGGCTGGAACAGATAAAAATCACAGATTTTGCGCAACAACACAACATTCAACAGAAAGTTGTAATATCAACAACATGGGGCGTCCGTCTTTGAACACCTTCCCCGAGGCCGTAACACCTCATTTTCACAGACTGTTTGAAACGGTGACCTCCATCAATCAGTCTACGTCTCTGCCCCGGAGGATACCACCTACACTTCAAACCACTCCATCCCCTCCCACTGATCACAACCATGTGATCAAACCTGCCAGACATAATAAGACACCAGCAGCAGCAGCAGCAACAGCAGCAGTAACAGCAGCAACAACAGCAGCAGCAACAGCAACAGCAACAGCAGCAGCCGCAGCAACAGCAGCAGTAACAGCAGCAACAACAGCAACAGCAGCAGCAGCAACAGCCGCAGCAGCAGTAACAGCAGCAACAACAACAGCAACAGCAGCAGCAGCAGCAGCAGCAGCAGCAGCAGCAACAGCAGCAGTAACAGCAGCAACAACAGCAACAGCAGCAGCAGCAACAGCCGCAGCAGCAGTAACAGCAGCAACAACAACAGCAACAGCAGCAGCAGCAGCAGCAGCAGCAACAGCAGTAATCCAGTATGAGATGATCCTGCCACAGGGGGAGGCAGCTGTCGGCTAGTCTTCACACCACGTTTCCAGTTAACATGGCCTGGATCAGCTTCACAGCCCACTCCTCAACACCAAGACTTCTCAGTGCCCACCACAGTACCCTTCTGGGAACTAAGTCAAAGACCAGGGTTCACCTTCCCCCTTCCGTTACTGAAGACCACTTCACCTAGTTGCCTCGTCAACTCAATACCCTCCTTGCCTTGAACCGAGCCCTGTTCACTAACACAGCCTCGTCTACATGATTGTCCCACCACCAAGTCTCTGGTTTGAACCCGAATCGAGTCGATCTCACGACATCCCACACGCCATAGCAAGGACACCGGGAGCTCCATGGATTGTTGTCGGCGCCGGCAGGCGGCAAAGGCGGCGGAAAGAGAGGAAGCAGAAGCGAGGCTGCCGGTCTGGACTGCTAGCCAGACTGAGGAGGAACCCACACAAGCCTCCCCTCCCAAGTATGTTTCTCACCAACGCACGATCCTTGATCCACAAAATGGACGAGGACGAGCTGTAACTACTCACCGAGAACAATCGCTATGTTCGAGACTGCTGTGTTTCCATCATATCTGAAACCTGGCTTCACCAGCTGATCCCCGATGCCGCCGTGTAGCTAGCAGGCCGCTCCATGCACCGATGGGACCGCAACAAAGACTCCGAGACTAAGAGCAGAGGTGGTGGCCTGTGCATTTACGTAAACAACGACTGGTCCAAAAGCAACATAGTCATGCATACACATTGTTCCCCGGACATAGAGTTCATCTGTATTAAAGCCCGTCCTTTTTTCCTGCCCAGAGAGCTAACAGTCGCGCTGATCACGGCTGTTTACATCCCACCCGATGCTAACACTAGCATAGCTCTCTCGCTATTGTCAGACACCATTAACAAACAACAGCAGTCTCATCCCAACGGCGTACACATTGTTGCAGGTGACTTTAACAAGGCAAACCTTAAGTCTGTCCTGCCTAAATTCTACCAACACACAAGTTGTTTTAGATCATGTTTATACAAACATTAAACATGCATACAGAGCCATACAACTCCCACACCTAGGCCAGTCAGACCACCTCTCTCTGCACCTCACCCCTGCATACACGCCTCTAAAGGTCACCACCTTTCCTCCACCTGGACACTGAGCACAGGCTCCCCACAAGGGTGTGTGCTGAGTCCACTGCTCTACACCCTCTACACCACTGACTGCAGACCCACCCACTCCAGTAATACCATCATCAAGTTCGCAGACGACACGACGGTGGTGGGACTGATCACGGGGGGAGATGAGTCTGCCTACAGGGACGAGGTCCAGAAACTGTCTGAGTGGTGCTCAGTAAACAACCTGTCTCTGAACACCACGAAGACAAAAGAAATCATCCTGGACTTCAGGAATCACAGGTCAGATCCACTTTCCCTCTACATACACGAGGACTGCGTAGAGAGGACCCACACCTTCACCTTACTGGGCACCGTGATCTCTGCAAACCTTTCCTGGTCTGCCAACACCTCAGCTGTCATCAAGAAGGCACAACAGCGTCTGCACTTCCTGAGAGTGCTCAGGAAAAGTAACATCTGCCAGAAGCTGCTGGTGGCCTTCTACCGCTCTACCATCGAGAGCATCTTAACCTACTGCATCACGGTGTGGTTCTCCCACTGCACCGAGGCGGAAAGGAAGAGGCTACAGCAAGTGGTCAAGACAGCACAGAGGATCATCGGATGCCCCCTCCCTTCCCTCAGAGACATCTACTCTTCCTGCTGCAGAAGACAGTTCCCACCGTGCACATCACCTCTTCGACCTGTTACCCTCTGGCAGACGCTACAGGTCCATCAAAACTAGAACAAACAGACGCAGAAACAGCTTTTACCCACAAGCCATCACTGCACTGAACACAAACAAACACTGACACACACACACACACACACACCACACTGTGCATATACTGTAACAACACTGTACATACTACCTATTTATCTATTTTATATCCTTTGCACTGAACATTGTTCCTTTTTTTATTACCTGTACTTTTTTACATACTTGACACTCGGTTGCTGCTATAATTTCGTTGTACATGTGCAATGACAATTAAAGGTTTCTGATCTGATTTCTGATTTCAAGAGTGCTAACCACTACACGACTGTGTGGCCCCAGTCTTCATTAAATCATACACATTTATTTTTACTCATGTCGCCGTGTTGTTTTGGCACACATGTTTTTTAAAGAGGTCAAATCCTCTAATGAAGAAAACAGGTCGCTCCATGTTTCCACTCAGGTCGCTCTCAGGTAGAACCTCGAGACTTCTTTGGAACGAGCATCCAATCACAAACGAGATTCACCGGTAGTGATATGGAAAGTGAAAGTTATCTTGGATAAAAAGGGGCAGAAGAACATTTTCTGACAAATCTACAGCCATGAAATCTAAATAAATGCAGTGGAACAGAATATCATGATGGTCATAAGACAAGAATACATTTTCTGGCCATAAAACAGGTTTTTTCAACATGAAACCGGAGGTTTTAAACTCACTCACTCATATTGAGGTTTGTGCCACTGAAGTAAATCCAAACAAAGGTTTTCAAACACTCAAAAATTAGACACTTGAACTCTGATGGAGGCAACAGAGGATCAACAACTGCTGCTGCGCTGTGATGATGATGTGATGACCATTTTCTCTATGGAGTTTGGTGCTTGAGTTTTCAAAGTGACACAATACAAAAAAAGAGATAAATCTGTTAATACATTCTTAAAATGTCATCGATTTATAAGCAGTGAGGATTTTCTTTAGATGGGTCATTAGTGAGAGATTAGTGCAGTAAACATCCTGCAGAGACCTGACCAGACATTTGAAGTTCTTTTGGTGAAACAGAGTCAATTTAAATGCCATTTCCTGTGTTGCTTTATTGAAAACACGGTGTTAAATAGATAAATAACATGTGATTTTTTCTGTTTAGAACAAAACACACGATATTAAAGTCATCCATGGTGGTTGTTGATCTTTACAACAACTCCAAACGAACCAACAACAGTTAATAAATGAAGAAGAACTATAATGTTGGCTCACGTGTACTGAACTCACCCAAATAACGACCAGTGGCTGAAGAACAGCTCGATTCTCTTCCTCCAAATGCGTCAGTAAGGTCTTCAGTTCAGTCAGACAACAGCGATTCACCTGCATATCAAAACCACAACATTAACTTCACCTTATCTTCAGTATGTTCTGGGAGATTTGTGTTTGGATGAAGCAGATTTTTCTTACAGAAACCTGGATAAAGTTGCATTCCGTTAACAGATACGTGACGCTGTCTCCTGTCAGATCTGGGACGATGTCCAGAGTCTGAAACACAGAAAGAAACGCAGAGGACGTTCATGTTGTGTTCATTAAAGGTGCAGCTGAATATCCTTCACCTCAGGCCGCCCTTACAACTGTGTCATCACTGAATAACTGTCCTGTATAAACTTAGAACTTGATCCAGTTGTTGTGTATCTGCTCCTGGTCTCTCTCTTCTATCTCTACCTGTCCTCCCTCTTGTCCTTTCTCTCCCCCCTTTCTGTACCCCTCCTCTCCTCTGACCCCCATTTTTTCCTTTCACCCTAACCAGTCGAGGCAGATGCTGCACATGTGTGAGTCTGGTTCTCCACTGATGCCTAGTGTTTGCTCATTGTGTGAATGATGGGTTTCTCTGCTCTCCATGATGTTGTCTGTGTACAGAGACCTGAGATCATGTATGTTATGATTTGGCGCTCTACAAATACAATTTTGTCCCAGTGCTTGTGCCGTAGAGCTCCGTGTGTCCACACACACACACAGATTATTATTTTTATCATCCAAATTTTTAAATTTTCCATTTCTGTGTTGGAAAATGTGGGAAATTTGTGTTGTGTCCAGCGTGAACGCAGCACAAGGGGAATTTCTGTTAAAATCACGCAAAGGAAAGGGTAAAAAAAGTCATATTCTTCAGCCCTACAGTTCAAAAAAGAGAGACAATCAGAGCGACCTTCACATCAGACAACGCTCGAGCCCAAATAAAAGAAACGTGTCTGAGCTCGTTGTCTGAGCTGGCAACACAAACTCTGCCATGTGCAAAAATAAAGAATCAGCAATCAAACACAAGCCAACTGCCATTTCATTACTCTGCAAATTGAGTTGAAGGCCGTCGTGCCGCCAAGAATCGTAAAAGCACAAAAAAGGACCAGGACATTTTGGGTCCTAATCATCATTCCATCCACTTTGTGTCCAGAGAGGCCGCGGTGTCCAACACGTCCATTTCTTTCTTTGTTTTCATGTCTGTAATTACCATTACACACACACACACACACACACACACTCACAGGAGAGAAACGCAAAAATGAACATCCAAGGTCTGGAGTTTGGCGTCGACGAGCAGTCGTCATAACCTTTAAAATAACACAGTAATTGGAAATGTGAAATGTTATTGGAAACACATGTCGGAGCGTTAATTGGTCCTGAAAGATAAACTGTGGCTTCAAGAGGAAAAATAATTTATTTCACTGCCTGAAATGTAGATTTGATGTAAACCAGTGTGTCCATGAAATCCCCAAAGTGGGAATGTTTATTTAAATTGAAAAATTCTTAATTTAAACACAGACAGAGGAGCCAAGAAGCAGCGGAGACTCGACAACAGCGAGCTCTGTGAGGACGTCCACAAAAGTCAGCGGATGAATTTGAAATCTGTCTGGGTTGTTTTGGGTGTAACTGAATCTTTACAATCAGAAACTATAAGTAGATTTTGGAACTCTAAGTAGGATGTTGAAGTCTTTTTAACTTTGATCTACAGTTGGACATAGTTGGCTTTGACGTCGTGCTCATGACTCTTCAGGGACGACACTCTCTGACCAATCAGTGACCTTCAATCTGTTGACGTCACATTTTAGTATCGGCTCAGCTGAACCTTGTCAGAACAGGAAGTGAAAGAACAGCAGGTACTTTAGAGTCGAGCAGAGTAGTGCTAGAAGTGTATAATGGAAAAGCGCCATAGAAGTGGTCTGGTCACAAAAGGTCACGAAAGGTCACCCACACCTGAACTCAACCAATTTCTGATGGTCATGTCACTCTTTTACACCACAATTAGAGTGTATCATTTCACAAAACACCAGAAGAGTCTCACTTTCCTGTCCACCACCTCTCCTCTGTCCACCATTTTTCCTTTCACCACAACCGGCCTAGGCAGATGCTGCATATCTTCCATCTTTTTTCATAATCTTGCAGAATTTGTATTTCTATTCTATCGGAACGTTTTGTGGCGACAATGTTCCGGGGGGGAATGTTGTGCATGCAGAACCAGTCTTGTTTCTTGAGAAAAGTAAAACTGGCTTACTGGAGAGTAAACAAAACTACATTCTGAATTTCAGTGGATACCACGAGTGTTAGTTCTTGTTCAATGTGTCCTGCACACTCGAACACAGTTTTGTCCCTGATAAGAGACGGGGATTTCTTGAAAATGATCTATTTTTTTGTGACGTCATCAGTGGGTAGATTCTCACACACTTGGATGATCACAGAGAACTCCTGCAGACAGGAAGTTGCTAAAAGAAGAACAAACTTATAGACAAACCCACACCAATGAAAACACAACATCCTCGGCTGAGGTGAAGAAAAGGAACTCCTCTGATCTAAAATGAATGTGACTAAAACAGACGTTTAATTTTCCCTCTAAACAACAGATTCTCTTGTAGATTGAAATTCATCACAGAAAACCTTCACTGCGGTGATGAACGTGTCCGACTGTCATGACAACGTCCTCGTACATCACCAGAAAACAAAAGTTAGTGATAGAAGAGCGGCTGATTTAATGACATATTTCATGTACTCACATAGATGAAAGTGTGTTCTAAACGTCTGTAATAACTGATGCCTTCTAATTATGTAAGACAGCATCAGCTAGCTTCATTAGAAGCATTTAAAGCCAATAAGATCTTTTTTTACTTTTAAAACATGAAAATCTGGTGTATTTGTCTTTATTCAAAAGTGTCACTTATAGTCATGTGATTATATTTGTACTTATTTCAGCAACTAAAAAAAACAATAACAAAAAACTTCAGCCTGAATGTAATGGTTCAGGTTGTTTTACATGTAAATATACACCTGCCTAAGTCTGAGCTAGATTTGAGGAGATTTCTGGTGCTTTGTCTCAACTTTAAACATTATTTTCTGACTAGAAATGGAAGTTTGTAAACTTCTTATTCTCTTGTGCCAAATCCCATAAATCCCAAAATCAGTGATTTTAGCTCACAGGGACACAATAGCTGCTGGTCTACTGCTGTCTCGTTTGTTAAGTTTGTGTCACTTAAATAGAATTGAGCGTTTTTAGACACAGAATTCACAAAATAAGACGTTTTAAAGTTACTTACGAAGGCAGCAGTGGATCAACAGCTCCTGTGTGCTGTGATTTAAAAATGGACTTTGGTGCAGAAGAGAAAGCGATTTACGAAGCAACTAAAACTTCAGATTACCTTTTAATATATCCACATCAACACAAGGAGAACATGCAGACTCCACAAAGAAAGGTTTCTGGACACATTTATAAATACAAAAAAAAAAAACCTTTTCATAAACTTGATATATTCATTTGTATGGATTTCACAACTAAAAGCTCCTTTTTTAAAAGGAGTCAACTTGGATTTAAAGAGACTTCAATGTGTCACACTGACACACACACACCATCGGCTGAGATTAAGCAGTCCGACTGCTCTTATCATGGGATTACACTCATATTATAGCACTGGGACAATATCAGTTGTTCATCTCCTTCCACTCGCTTTTCATCTCTCCCTCCCTCACTTCCTCCCTCACTCCCTGTAAAGTATGGATCTGCTTCCAAAACACACGCACCGGAAAAACACACTCAACCGCGGCAGCCACCTGAGCCCGGGCAGATCCAAAGAGGAAGCCTGACACCGAGCCCGATCCATCTGTGGGCCCCAGTCCAGCAGCAGAGAGCGAGACCTGCACCATGGACACGGACTGACGGAGGAGTTGGAGCGACTTTAAAGGAGGACGGACTGTTTAGATCACAGCAGAAAACAGAACCCGGTGTGTGTGTGTGTCATTTCTCTTCTGTGACGATGAGCAACAGGTGACGGACGTTCAAATCCTCACACAGGTCAAACTTTGATGCTGTTTTATCATTATAGCCTTTCATTTACTGCAAATAGACATGATGTGGCCTATAACACTATATATATAGATCTATATATACACACACACACTGTGTACACTTACTTGAGTCATTCATCTGAAGATCTGCTGTTTTCTCTGAAACTGAAGTCTGTGTCTCGTCTTAACCCTTTTTAATGACTTCTGATCCACTTCTTCTCCCTTCATTAAGTTTAAATGTGATACTTTGTGACTTCTGTGTTTGAAATCCCTTTATCTGGAATTACTCAAGTGACACAAACTGACCACAAGGGGCAGCAGTGGACCAGCAGCTCCTGTGCCCCTGTGAGCTAAGAAATGCTGAGGAGTTTCCAGACTAAGAGCGACATAAAGCAGCAAACACGTTCTACAGATAAGCAGGTATCAGTATTATAAGGTGAGTCTAATGTTAAGTGTTTCCCGTGGTAAATGCCATGTTTTCAGTCACAGAGAGTAAATTCATGACTTCATGACTCATGTTTTGAGTTAATTGCCATATTTTTAGGCTTTTGTACCTTTTTTAAAGTGTAGGCCGTTGTTACGAATGCTATAATGCAGTCAGTCAGCCAATAGGAGGCGCCCTCTAATGCTCTAAACTTCCCTCAAAGTGTGTAACCCTAATCTACATGAGGAGCTGAAGTGTTGTTATGTTGAGGGCAGTACTTGTTTGCATTTCTTATCCCTGGTTCCCTAAAGTCTGTCGAGTGAACCGTGAGACAATGATGTGATTAACAGAAGAACATTTACAGACAATGAAAGGTTATTCTTAATGTTGCCTACCGCAGCTTTAAGTGTCAAACACACATGCTTTATTTTTCCTTTTAAAAAGGTAAAAGAACATCTGTGTGGTCTGCACACTCCTCACACTTTTTCCATCATCTTCAAAGAACAATCTGACAAATTGAACGGGGGAAATTCGCAACAACACGGGAATCCAATGTGGATTCAAGGATTTAAGAGAGTGAAAGGGGTAGGGAAAACTGGGAGTGTGTGTGTGTGTGTGTGTGTGGGGGGGGGGGGGGGGGGGGGGGGGGCAAGCTCATCTCTAAACACTCCATCCATCAAAGAAACTCCCACGATACAGGAAATATGACTGCCATCTGCTCTGCTGGATGCCGAGGAGGAGGAGGAGGAGGAGGCAGCAGAGTGGAGGTCTCCATCAGTGGCCCCGAGCGCAGATGGCCAGTCTCAGTGCCGGGGCCACCCACATGGATCCACACTGAGCTTCTAACGGGAGGTTTGGAGGTAAAGAAGGAGAGAAGGACGGGGACAGGGAGGACTTAAATCAGCTCTTACCATGTCCACAGCTCCCGCCGCCTTCTGCAGGGCATTGGCCAGCGTCTCAGCGCACAATGATCCACCGGTGATAACACAGGCCGACCGTGACAAAGTCTCTGTGTGAGAGAGCACACTCACATCAACACTTCACTTACACAGCACACTGGGAAAACTCCAGAGAAAAAGCAGTCAAAGCACTTTGATGGAGTCCTTTATGGGACTGTTTGTTACAGTCGCAGCATAAATGTGCTGAAGGTTTCTCAGTAACGTTACATTTGGGATTTGTGCTCATGCTAAATTCTTGCAAATTCATTCAAGTCTGATTGTTGATGTAATATGAAAAGTATACAGACAAATAATCCCTCAGCCATAAATCCTGGATTATACACAGGGTTCCCACACCTTGGTTGACATAAAATTCAAGGACTTTCCAGGACCAATTCCCTCAAATTCAAGGACTGAATGTGCAGTTTGAGATGAGGACAACTTGTAAGAGCGTCTTCGTCCATGATGGCGTCCCCTTTCATTGATGTGCAGCAGCTCTGCATCTGGACAAGTGATTGTCCTCTGGATCTTGGACAAAAGTCAGTCTTTGGTGAGACAGAGATGTTGGAATTTTTCATTTTCCAGACATCACCTCTCTCTGTCTTGTTTTAAAGCGGCCATAGCATGGTCCTATCTCACTTCTATGTGAGATATGGAGGTGTACTTACAAACCTGAAGTCGTTTTCATGGGTAAATGTCTCATCACTGACGCTCTCATCAGCCGTGCTGTTTCAGACCAAAACCACACCCACAGCAATGATCAAAACATTGAGTAATGTCGTAATCCCTTACACATTTGATCCGGAGTCGGAGCCAGTGTCAGAAGACACTATGACAGTGAGACTGCTGCAGGACGCCTGGAGCTTGGATAACGTCGTGATTACCGAGATGATAAACACACATGCAAATGAAACACGAGCGTAGTGTGTAGCTTAGCGTGTCGCCAGCTATCGCTAATGCTAAACGACAAAACAAGCACACAAAGACAGTTATATACGTATTGTTGGCACTGCTCCTTCCTTTAGGTGAAGTTTGGTGCTGTGTCCTGCTTAAAGCCCACATAGACCGGAAGCTCCAATTAACGCTGCATTTGTGTGTGTGTGTGTGTGTATCTGCGTCATGACCTCGTTTATGAAACCCTAAAGTTTCAGAACAACACTTCAGCCACTGCTGAGAAAATAGTGTTGTATTATTTTCCTGGGCTCTGCAAAGTGGATCGGCACTTCCTTAATTTGATTAGTCATCAGAAATCCTCACCACTCCTCTCACCACCGTAGCGCCTCCCGGTGCTGGCACTAGTCCGGGCACATCCGGTTGCGTACATTCAACCGCAGAAGAAGAAGAACTACTCTCGTTGTAGCTGCTGAGATGCAGAGCATCCACCGTGCCAGAGGGGGAGCTGTGTATCTGAGAGCTGGCCTATCTATTACGTCACTTCCAGGTACCTGGCCAATCACAGGACAGTGGGAAAGCTCTCGTTGGCTGGCCAATCACAACGCAGTCCACGTTCTGGGGGTGTGGTTTTGGTCTGAAACAGCGCGGCTAACGAGAGCGTCAGTGAGGAGATATTTTGATCGGCTCGTTTGCAGCGATTAGGAGGTTTTTAACCATGAAAACATGTTAATATATGTAAGTAGACCTCCATAACTAACATATATGTGTGATACAAGCATTCTATGTCACCTTTAATATTGAAGAAGAAGAAGAACTACTCTCGTTGTAGCTGTTGAGCGTATCGGTTGTACGGAGCTCAGCAGCTACAACGAGAGTAGTTCTACGGTTGAAAGTACGTCACCAGATGTGCCCGGACTGTAGTGCCCGGACTAGCAGGCGCTGCTGTTTACAGGAGTGGTGAAATTCGCCAGTTACGTAACTAGTCAACGGAAGTGCCGTTCCGCTTCGTAGAGCACAGACTCTTCTAACCCAGAAGGCGGCACAGGTTCTGGTCCAGGCTCTTGTCATCTCACGCTTGGATTACTGCAACTCCCTCCTGGCTGGTCTCCCTGCGTGTGCCATACGACCCCTGCAACTCATCCAGAATGCAGCAGCTCGACTGGTCTTCAACTTACCAAAATTCTCCCACACTACACCTCTCCTCCGCTCCCTTCACTGGCTTCCTGTAGCTGCTCGCATCCGCTTCAAGACTCTAGTGCTTGCGTTCCATGCTACAAACGGATCCGGTCCAGCCTACATCCAGGACATGATCAAAACCTACACCCCAGCCCGCCCACTTCGCTCTGCATCGGCAAACCGGCTCGCTGCCCCCTCACTGAGAGGATCGCAGAGGCATTTACAGAACTCGAGACTGTTCACTGTCCTCGCTCCCAAATGGTGGAACGAGCTCCCCATCGACATCCGGACAGCGGAAAGCCTCCACATCTTCCGCCGCCGACTAAAAACACATTTCTTCCGACTCTACCTCGACTAAGACGATAACGAGGACGACAAAAAAAAATAAAAAAATTAAAAAAAAATAAAAAAACTAAAAAAAAAAATATATATATATATATATATATATATATCGCACTTATGACTAGCACTTCATAGTTTGATTTACTTGAAGCTCTTACTTACTTCTAGCTCTTATTTGTACCCAAATGTTTAAATGCACTTATTGTAAGTCGCTTTGGATAAAAGCGTCTGCTAAATGACATGTAATGTAATGTAATGTAGCTCAGGGAAACAATCAAACCCTGCGCTCTCAGCAGTGGCTGAACTGATTGTTAACGAGGTAATGATGCAAATACACACAAAAATGCATGTGATTATAAAAGAATCACTCAATTAATCCGTCGCTAATCCATTGATTACTATTGATAATCAAATTATCGGTTCAACTGTTTTCTTTTTACATAATTTCACTTTGTGTCATTTTTCAGCTTCTTAAATGTCAATATTTTCTGTTTTGTCATTTTTCAGCTTCTTAAATGTGAATATTTTCTATTGTGTCATTTTTCAGCTTCTTAAATGTGAATATTTTCTACTTTCTTTCATTTTTCAGCTTCTTAAATGTGAATATTTTCAGTTTTGTCATTTTTCAGCTTCTTAAATGTGAATATTTTCTGTTTTGTCATTTTTCAGCTTCTTAAATGTGAATATTTTCTACTTTCTGTAATTTTTCAGTTTCTTTAATGTAAATATTTTCTACTTTCTGTCATTTTTCAGCTTCTTAAATGTGAATATTTTCTACTTTGTTATTTTTCAGCTTCTTAAATGTGAATATTTTCTACTTTCTTTTATTTTCCAGCTTCTTAAATGTGAATATTTTCTGATTTCTTTGCTCTCTGAAACAAAGAAATCACTAAAACTAAATTGTTTTTATTGTGGACAAACGAACATCATCATCATTTCCAGTTTGTGAGTGTTTTTTTCTCAGAGTTCTAAGATTAAAGTCAGAATCCTGAGAATTCCAACTTAAATCTTAGAATTGCGCCCTTAATCTCACGTTCTGATTTTTTTTCTCTCAGAAATCTGACTAGAATACTGGCTTTGCAACAATTGATCAGTCATTGTGTGTCACACTGACAAACCCAGCAGCGCCTTGGTCCCGGGTCCTGGGACTGAAACACAATGACGTCATCTGTGAATCATCATCAAACAGGTCATTGTTGGTGCAGGTGCAGCTGGACTGAGCGTCTGTGATTCTGCTCCTTCACTCGCTCACAGAGAGAATTCACAGACGGCTGTATCTGACGCGACAATGCGACAAAGAGAGTCGTCTGCGACGTCTGAATACACCCGATCGGGAGCCATTTCGGTTCATTATGGTCACCTATTCAGCTCTGCACTTCCACACCAACACACACACACACACACACACACACACACACAAAACAAGACAAAAACATGTGTGCAGTGTACACAGTGCAGTCAGGACGTGTCAGAAGTGCATTTCTAAAGATTAAAGTCACCTTTGACGATGGATTCTGCAGCAGCCAGATCCCGTTTGTAGGTCACCTGGGGGGCAAAACAATAACAAAGGTCAAAGGTTGATCTCACCTTTTACTGACTGTAAAGTTTGTAAAGCACTCACTCTCCCACACCAAAGCTCATAGAGAAAATCAGTGACTTTAGCTGGCAGGGACACAGGAGCTGCTGGTCCTCTGCCGCCTCGTGTGGTCACTTTGTGTCACTGAGGTCAATCTGACCTCAATAATAATTATTATAATATTTTGTAACTGAAGTCACAAAATAAGACATTTGGACTTCTCTGTGGACTTTGGTGTGGGAGAGTGAGTGTTTAACAAAGTAACACAGACTTCAGTTTCCAGTTGATGATAAAGACCTACACAGGTGTTCATTTTATTTGGTCAGCCTATTGTTAAGTGGCTGAAACCTGTTTCTCCTTGTGTCCCCACTGGCAGCCATGTTTTTAATAACAGCGAGCCTTCATGTCTCAATCTGGTTTCCCGACTACTACGTGTAAGTCGCTCATACAACCACACTTCAAAAAACCTGAACTATCCGTTTAACAAAACAAAAACACTGTAATTTAGAACACAAGTATGTCAGACCTTAGATCCCGACCTTCCAAATACGAAAAAGATGAGTCAAATTTTGTTTATGCTCTTCAAAGCACTGAGAATTTAATTTAGAGAACACAACAAAACGTGGTCCCCAGAGAGACAGTGTCCTGCTTACTCCACATCAACGGTTCCAGGTGTCACGAGACGTCTAACAGAAAACAGGACCAAGGAAATGGACCTTTTCAAGAAAAAAGGGGATTATGCTTCACAAAAGGATATTTATTTTTAAACCTCTTATTTAATCTTTGCTTTTCATTGATCTGCAGTGCAGAAATTTGTGTTTTGAGGAATCTTTTCACTAGACCAGGACCTCAGAAGTCTTTTCAAGTTCACTTTGTTGACATTTTGATGCCATAGTTGGTGGTGAGGCTATAAAAAAGTAGCAGCACTCTTACGAGTCGTAGACTTTATCAACGTAGAGTTATTGTCACTGTGGATTATCCCGGAGAGTCATGACGGACAATGTTTCTGCTTTTTAATCTTCTTTAAATGTTACCGTTTGAAAAAACTCTTTTGATTTTTGATTTGATTCTGTACAAATGAAGATTTGATCGAGGAAAAACATTTATATTTTAGCTCATTTCTACATGTAGGAATATAGAGGTCTTAGCTGTCTTTGTGCCTGCAAGATAAATAAGTAGCGGGGATACAGATGTGTGAGCTAAAGTGTCTCCAGATCCACAATCCTTAAACCAGACTCCTGGCAGACTCACCTTCCACAGTGTTGGCGGACCCTCGATGAGCTTGGCGTTGGTGCCACAGAACTGCAGAGCCAGATGAAGACACTCGGTGCCAAACTCCAACTCTGACTCGGTGCACTGCGGAGAGGACACAGAGGACACGGGAGGCTGTGGACCACTGTTGGACTTTCATGTGACAACAGAAGACCAAGACCAGAGAGTACAAAGACCAATGTATGACCAAAACTTTTTGGAATTGAGAACAGAGTCTACCAAGTCCAAAACCAACACAATGGAGACTGAGACCAAAATAGAGAGCCTTGCAGAAGTATTCACCTCCCTTGGCATTGTTCATGTTTTGTTGCCTCACAACCTGGAATTAACATGGATTGTTTGAGGATTTGCATCATTTAAGTTACAGAACATGTTTTTTTGTTTTTTATTGTGAAGCAAACAACAAATAGAACAAAATAACAGAAAAAGTCAATGTGCATAAGTATTTGCCCCCCTAAAGTCAATACTTTGTAGAGCCATCTTCTGCAGCAATCACAGCTCCAAGTCTCTCCGAGTTTGCCACATCTTACCACTGCAAAACTGCTCCAGCTCCTTCAAGTTGGATTGTTTGTGCTTGTGAACAGCAATCTTTAAGTCTGACCACAGATGTTCTATTGGACTGAGGTCTGGGCTTTGACTAGGCCATTCCAACACATTTACATGTTTCCCCTTAAACCACTCAAGTGTTGCTTTAGCAGTGTGTTTGGGGTCATTGTCCTGCTGGAAGGTGAACCTCCGTCCTAGCCTCAAATGACGCACAGTGGTACAGGTGGTACAGGTTTTCAGCACCATCCATCTTCCCCTCAACTCTGACCAGTTTCCCAGTCCCAGCTGCTGAAAAACATCCCCGCAGCGTGATGCTGCTACCACCATGTTTCACCGTGGGGATGCTGTTCTTTGGGTGATGTGATGTGTTGGGTTTGCACCAGACATAGCGTTTTCTTTGATGGCCGAAAAGTTCAATTTTAGTCTCATCAGACCAGAGCACCTTCCTCCATACATTGTCTCCCAGATGACTTTTCACAAACTCAAAACGTGACATTATGTTTTTTGCTGAAAGTAATGGCTTTCTTCTGGCCATAAAGCCCACCTCTATGGAGCGTACGGCTTATTGTCGTCCAATGTACAGATCCTCCAGTCTCTGCTGTGGAATGCTGCAGCTCCTCCAGGGTTACCTCAGGTCTCTGTACTGCCTCTCTGATTAATGCCCTCCTTGCCCAGTCCGTGAGTTTTGGTGGGCGGCCGTCTCTTGGCAGGTTTGCTGTTGTGCCATGTTCTTTCCATTTGGTTATGATAGATTTCACGGTGCTCCTCGGAATCATCAAAGATTTGGATATTGACTTCTCAACAACATTGTCCCTGACTTGTTTGGAGAGTTCCTTGGTCTTCAGTGTTCAGGTAAGTGGTGCCTCTTGCTTAGGTGTTGCAGCCACTGGGACCTTTCAAAAAAGGCATGTCTATGTACTGACGGATCATGTGACACTTAGATTGCACACAGGTGGACATCATTTCACTAATTATGTGACTTCTGAATGTAATTGGTTGCACCAGAGCTTTTTATGGGCTTCATAACAAAGGGGGTGAATACATATGCACTACGGCAGTAAAGTCCCAGTCGACTGGTCGATTTATGAGTCCATACATTCTGGTTCGACTCAGATTCTGATAAGTCGACTTTCTTCCGTGTTAATTTCATACAGTCTCGGTTAATTTGATTTCATCTGGAGGAATATACCAAGTATTAATGGGGGTGTTTTCAGAGCACCCCTGTTCCACAGGTAACAGCGTGTCTTCAGAGAACACCCCCCTTGTTTTCAGTATTTTGGATTAGCCCAACCCACAAGAGACAGATAGATTAAAGTACGTTGTGGTTTTATTTAATGTTGAGCTACAGTCAGACATCCTCTAACATCCATGTCACAAACGTCACAGTGTGGCAGCATTTTACAAAAATAGATGGCGATAAAAAAGTCAAATGCAAGTTTGCCAGCAACAGTTTTCATATCACAGCTCGACTACAAACATATCGTATAAAAACGGTAAGCTAACTTGTCTGCGTTATGTTGCTCCGTCCGTTTTGAGTACATGAACATATCAGAATTAGCATATTTCAATGTTTTAGTCTAAAAATCGTTGATTCAACATAAGATGTAGTATAAGAACACAACTTTCAGGAACTGAGACCACATCATAGCCAAAACCAACATAAGACCAAAGACTTTCAGGAACTGAGACCAAGTCGTGACCAAGACGAGAGTCTACCAAAACCAACATAAGACCAAAGACTTTCAGGAACTGAGACAAAGTCATGGCCAAGACCAGGGTCTACCAAAACCAACATAAGACCAAAGACTTTCAGGAACTGTGTCAAATTCGTGGCCAAGACCAGAGTCTACCAAAACCAACCAATGCCAAAGACTTCCAGGAACTGCGTCAAAGTCATGGCCAAGACCAGGGTCTACCAAAACCAACATAAGACCAAAGACTTTCAGGAACTGAGACAAAGTTATCGCCAAGACCAGAGTCTACCAAAATCAACATAAGACCAAAGACTTTCAGGAACTGAGACAAAGTCATGGCCAAAACCAGGGTCTACCAAAACCAACATAAGACCAAAGACTTTCAGGAACTGTGTCAAAGTCGTGGCCAAGACCAGAGTCTACCAAAACCAACCAATGCCAAAGACTTCCAGGAACTGCGTCAAAGTCATGTCCAAGACCAGGGTCTACTAAAACCAACATAAGACCAAAGACTTTCAGGAACTGCGACAAAGTTATCGCCAAGACCAGAGTCTACCAAAATCAACATAAGACCAAAGACTTTCAGGAACTGAGACCAAGTCATGGCCAAGACCAGAGTCTACCAAGACCAACAACAGACCAAAGACTTGTGACCAAGTCATGACCAAGACCAACATAGGACGAGACTTTTAGGGACTGAGATCAAGAAGAGACCAAAACCAAATTGAACCAAGACTTTTAAGGAGGGACCGACATAAATGTCAAAATCTGTGCCCAGGTGAACAAAAATAGCAGAAGAAAACAATAAATTACCTTATAAATTATCAGTAAACTCAGTCAAATTACACATTGTGACCTGCTCTGCCCTCTCTGATCACTTTTTCTTTTTTTAAACCAAACATGAACTTTGTGTAAGACCTCAAACATCTCACTTATCTGGAGCATTTGGTAATCCAGTCTGCATCAGGATCAGAGACGCAGTGTTTTCACAGAAGACAAACCGGCTGGACACACCAAGCTGCCATCACCACATTTCTCAGCAGACTGTTTTCTTTGGATCTGTAACCCTCTTATCTCACCGAGTGAAGGCAGAAAAATCTGCACGCTTGCTTTCTTCAGGTCACACAACATTTGAAAAATAATAACTGAAGGAGGGATTTTTTTATTTTACAAATATATATATAAATACTTATATCTATCTGGGATCCTGTCACTCCATATATTCTTTAAAGGGTTAGTTGAGGTATTATTAAAGTGCAAAGTGAGTTTTGAGCTGAACACCATCCTGGGAAATCAGAATCAGAATATATTATTAATCCCCATGGGGAGGTTGGGTGCATTATTTGAATCAGGAAGAAAGTAAATAAAGTAAATACCAGATAGGATTAATAAAACACAATATTCCTTATTATAATTCCTTACAATATACCTCCCTAAAAGAGGGAAACTCTCAGTGAAAACATGTCTGCCACCAGGAACACAAGGAAAAACCGATTTAAGCCACTTAACAAAAGGCTCACCTTGTAAAAAGTCTACAATACCTGAAGAATATGTTTGCAGGCACATTTTTCCAGCCGGAAACTGAAGTTTGTAAATCGCTTACCAAAGCCCGAAGAGAAAATCTGTGTTTTAGCTCACAGGGACAAGGGACCTACTGCTCTACTGCTGCCTGATTTGGTAAGTTTGTGCCACTTAAATAAATCCAAATGACAGATTTCGAGCGTCAAATTTAAAAAAGCACACATTTGAACTGAGAGGTGAAGGCAGCAGTGGATCAATAACTCATGAGTGCTGTGGTGTAAAATCACCCATTTTCTCTATGGACTTTGGTGTGGGGAGAGCTTGGTTTTACAAAGTGACATAAACTTCACTTTCCAGTTCAAAGATGTTGTTTAATGGTGATGAAAAAGCGACGCACATGCTGTTTGAATCATTGTAGACTTAAGCAGGTGAATATTTGATTAGATAAGCCTTTTGTTAAGAAGCTAAAAGCTGTTTTTTCTTGTGTCCCTGCTGAGCCAACATGTCTCTGGCTGTCAGCAGAAAACTTTAACTTTCCCTTTATACAGTAATTTGATCTACCATAAATGTAGAAATACCGATTGATCCGCCTTGACACGGCAGTAAAGACAAAGCAAAGTTTTAGTATCAACAGAGAAGCCTCACTGTTCCGAGCACAGTTACGTCATCACCGCTAGATGACGCTAATGCTGATTTATTGCCCTGATTTAATCCGGTAATTAAGATAAATGTCTTTGTAATTGTTGTAGCAATGAACATTTTATTTGTGCTGGGAAAGCTCAGTTTGTGAAGATCACATGGAGGTTTGGATCGGAGCGATGAGCTCATTTTGGTTTAAAATGCAGTCTGGACCACAAAGACGGAGTCGTGCCACCTGAGATTATACCTGGCTAATATTTTATCAAGCTATAAAAGAGAGGGGTCTTTTCTTCCAGGGACCCTGGGACTGAACAGAGAAATTACAGGAGAAATATGCTCTCAGCCCTGAGGTCATTTAACATTTAGCATTTTCTCCCGGTACAAAAGCCGTTAGTGGGGGCTGGATAAAGTGTCTCCCACCTTTGTCTTCTCAGCCCTAAGTTCTCAATGGACGTCAAGCTACAAATGTTTTCATGCACATGTCCTACAGTCCTAACCTGACACTTTCCCTCCTCCTCCTCCTCCCTCCTCCCTCCTCCTTCTCCTCCCTGACAGAGTCGAGGAAAAAGCAAACTTAAAAAAGTGTCTGCAAAAATCAACAAAAATCAACAAAGATCAACTTCAGCGAGTCCAGTTTCATGTTAGGTCTTAGCAGCGAGCCTCTGCCTTCAGAGACCAATCAACACATTTATGACTGAAATTCTTTCCACTTTTCACATAAAAACAGGCTCTGTTGTCAGGAGCCAGCTTAACCCTCTTATGACCATCATGATTTATTTTGATTTCATGGCTGTAGAATTGTCAAAAAATGTTCAACGTGTGAGTTCTTCCACGATCACTTTCAGCTGGTCAATCTCGTCTGTGATGGACGCTCGTTCAGCTGAAGTCACTGAGGTTCGACCATAATGACAAGTATATGAGCACAAAGCTCTAATTCTCTGCATTTCCAGTATCTATCGCCTTTCGACAGCCTTTTCTTACTGGAGAGTGAAGTTTGTTTTGCTTTGTAAATCACTCACGTCCCCACACCAAAGTCCATAGAGAAAAGAATCAATTGTACCTCATGACAGATGGAGTTGTTGATGCACTTATCATCCGCTGAATATGTTCAAACAATTTATTTTAGGATTTTAGGGATTGAAATTGTCCAATCAGATTCACCACAGTGACACAAACTGACCACACGGGACAGCAGTAGACCAGCAGCTCCTGTTTCCCTGTGAGCTAAAAATCACTGGTTTACACACTTCAGTTTCTCCTCAGGAATGGCAGCCAGTGAACATATCATATGTATATATATATATATATATATATATATATATATATATACACAGTACATACACACACACATATATATATATATATATATATATATATATATATATATATATATATATATATATATATAGAGAGTGCACCTTGTTAGCTGCTCCCATTTGCTCAACACGCTGTAAACTCCTCATTTATTGGTCAACAAAAAATCCAGGAAAAACACACATTTTCAAAGACAGCAGGTTTTTTTTCCTCGTGATAAACAGACTGCTAAACGCTGGATATGCTTCATTGCTAACCTTTGTTTATTGTTCTACCTTCTTTGTTTTTTAAGGAACTTATCAGCAGATTGTGTTGTGTTGCTATTGTGTTGTGCTGCTATGACAATCACAATAACAATCACAATAACCCAAGAGGACCTCATGCACTTCAATGGAACCACAAACCACACACACACACACACAGGTGGAGTTATGTGTCCACCACACACATATGACAAGCAAACATCACGTCAATGTGACGTCTCTTTTCACCACCGGAGATGAAATGTCGTTCTGGCAGAAGCAGCTTACCCTGTGGTACGCCTGAGAGATGACATCGTACGTGAATCCCTGAGGCATCTCGCTGGCTCTGTACTTGGTTCGCTCCAGAGAATGGTCCAGGTAACCTTCTGGCGTGGTGGCTATTACTGTGGACACCAGAGGGCGGATCGCTCCCGCTGCCTGGGTGAAGAAAAGTCAAGGAACATGTTGATGTTTGTGTTTTTAAAACAAAACGAGTCCACTCTAACGCAGCTCTCAAATACCTGTCATTGGGGATAGTGGTTAGCATTGTTGCCTCACAACAAGAAGACGTTGGGTGTGATTCCCGGTCTGGACCGTTCTGTGTGGAGCATGTTCTCCCCATGTCTGCGTGTGTTTCCTCCCACCATCACATGTGTGGTACATTCAGTTGTGGCAGTGCGCTCAGTCGCAGAGATCAAGTCTTATTATTAAACCTTTAATTAACCAGTGACATGAAAACCAGTTCACCAGTCACAGGGAATCTTTCCACATTTAATGGAACTGACAATAAAAAACAAACTATTTTTGACTAATAAAAACCCGTTGATGTAATGGAAGCAGACCATTTCAAATATATTTAAATAAAAATGAGCCACTTCTCACATCTTTCCAGGACAAATCAAACCAACCAACACTGGTTTGTAAAAGGCAATGGTGAGTACAGGCTTTAAAGTGCGTGATGACCCTTTAGTGCACTGTGAAGTTGGAGGCAACAAATCAGAGTCAGAGTCAGACTCGGTATTTAAGTACAGATGTATACAGTAACACAAACATTCTAAAATAAAAACTCAGCTTCAATCTGATGCTGAATATGAGGAGAGAATAAAGACCCGAGGTTTTTGTACTGCGATACCTTCTCAGTCAGTGAACCTGGCTTTCAAGTCCTTTGGCTTCGTCTTTGAGTTTGAGTTTTTTAAACAGTATTTTAAAACAAGTTCAGATCATTAAAAAGTCGACTGCAGAGCATTAAAATTGGTTTGCAACTTAGAGAGCGAGCCAGATCTGGAGAGTGAGTGCTGAGGTGTACACGACAACGTCATCTGCATAAAAATGGAAATGAGCCTGGAAGACATTATGAGCAACATTGTTAATGTAAATAACAAAAGACAAGTGGATCCTGAGGATCGACCACAGATGCACACGTCAGAGAAAACCTTTCCTTTTCTTGGTGTTTGGTCGGCTGGAGTACGTACACACCGCTCGCTCTTCCTGCCTTCAGTCAGAATCATTGATATCTCTGAGATGATAATAGTTTCATCTCTCTGTAACAGGTTTTGATTAAAGACAGATTCCCAGGAGCAGGAAGTGGACGAGGAGCGCGCGCGTGTGTGTGTGTGTGTGTGTGTGTGTGTGTGCGGGAGAAACTGCTCGCGCAAATGAAAGGAAAGCAAAACATGTGTTCCGTGTGTTACACATGCTGTTAAAATCAGAATGAATCTGCTGCGTCTCAGTGGAGACAGGATTTCTGTCACAAGATAATGAAGACCAGAGCAAACACACACACACACACAACCTGTGTGACCTACATTAAAATATCACATCACAATTATATTACTCAAAATAAATCACATGATCATAGTAAAAACATCTGTAAAACTCATTGGAATCAATTCATTTTTACATTTTGCCAAAAAAATATTTATATTAATGAAATTAAAAGAGGCGGGGCCTTCTCTTCACACTATACCTTCATTTGTTCATTTGGACCTATTACAGAAGTGCATATGAATGAATGTTTAAAGGGGACATATTATGCTAAATCAACTTTTTAATCATTTTAATACTTATGTTTGGGACTCTGGAGGCCCTACCAGTCGCCAAAGTGTGGAAAAAGAATACTCAGTCCTTTTTTCCTGGTCCCCCTTAGTGTAAGTATATGCGATAAAACACGCCATGTTGAATTCCCTGCGCATTATGAGCTGCATAAACTGCTGCTGTATGTGACTATATAGACTGAGTCTATACAGCGACCGCTGGCCACAGTCTGATGTGAAGTGGTGCGCACACACGAACACACGTTTGCTGACTTTATCCGACACATTAGCTTCATATATAAAATCCTCTGAGGCTGGAAGTTTGTGTAAAACACTGTGCTCCACTGTGCAGCCACCAACAGCACACTTGTCCCTCCGTGTTGACATAATACCGCTCTTCCTCCCTCGCCTGCACTCTGGCATTTTATAGGGACAAGGTGGAGCTAAGGTGGAGCTAAGGTGGAGCTCTCCAAGTAAACTTACTGGTGGGGTGGTAACATTCGCGGTGAAATGCGCATGCTGTGGTCATAATGCGCAGGGAATTCAACATCGAGTGTTTTATCGCCTATACTTGAAAAAAGGACTGAGTATTCTTTTTCCACACTTTGGCGACTGGTAGGGCCTCCAGAGTCCCAAATATAAGTATTAAAATGATTAAAAAGTTGATTTTGCATAATATGTCCCCTTTAAAGACAATGTGAACATTTTCCATCGATATCAGAAGTTTTAATCGCCAAAGTTATCTTACAAATCCAAGTTTCCCTTAAGTGAAATTGGACTGAAAAGTAAAGGAGCTAGCCTATATTTTAATGGAAGTTGTAAGAATTATCAGGTAACTCCTGTAAATATGATTCTTTTCAATGGAAATTCACCAGCATCAACCTAATGTGAACACTTTTAATCATTATGCACTACACACAGTCAAATCCCTGGACCTCCTCTCAGCTGACGCCTCACACATTAATCATTACGAAAACTCATCTGCGAGTTTAGCTTCAACCTCAAATGTTTTCCATTCGTCACTGATGAAATAAACACGACCACCGAGAGGCAACAGGCGACGTGTCAATCTGACAAACAGTTTACGAGAAGACAGAGAGGCCGTCGGCGAGAATGACTTGTCTTATTTGGTCTGGACCCGCAGGGAGAAGTGGGTTTTGATGGATTCCTGAGTTGTGGTTTGTTTACGTTTGCACCGCACGCACAAATAAAAGTCACATGTCGTCCCACCAGGTAAAAGCTCGGACTCCGGGTCCTGTAGCTGCTGCCGAGCGTGATGGATCTGTTTATGCTCTGCGCTGTAATTGACCTTGTCTGGTTTTTAGCTAAAAGCAGAAGTAGAAATGAAGTATGAGCTACAGCTGAGATTTAATTAGATGTTCGGCGCTCTCCAAGCATGAAGAAACCCTGGCAATTCGGGGTCGTTTCCTCTATTTGTCGAGGCATTAAAATCTCTCTGCTCCTGGAAATAGAACCATCCTGCCCTCGTTAGCTCCTGGAAAAGTTAACAATACGTGGAGGTAACGCATCTTCAATTCATAATCACCAGTGGCAGCTTTGGAGGGAAACGGTGATTATTCTCATTTTCTAACATTTTACGAACGCTTTGAAGCTTTTCCTACAAATCAGGCCTGAAAATCTCAGAGGAGTGAACTGTGCCATGCTGTGACGGAGGTAGCAGTGTGTGCTGTGATGTTAAAATCACAGATTTTCTCTATGGACTTTGGTGTGGGAGAGTGAGAAGTTAACAAAAGTCAAAAAAACTTCAATTTCCAGACAGAAAAGTCCAACAAACAGAGATATGGCGGCAAAAATATTCTTTAGATATTGTGGACTAGGCGTAGATTTTATTAGGCGAGCCTCGTTTGTTGTTGACGTGACTAAAATATCTTTTCCCTCTTTTCCCATTTGGCCGCCATGTTTTCACTGAGAGGCGCCTTCATGTCTCACGGTGCATTCCAGCTGTCGTCAGAGGAAGTCAGAATTTCTAAGTTCTGAAGCAGTTCACGTTTATGGAGGGATCTGTGAGATAAACCACTGAGGAGAGCATTGCAGTGGTCGACATGTGATGTGACAAGAGCATTGACCAGGACGGCAGTGGTGTTGGGAGTTGGGAGTGATGGACGGAGGCGGTTTGTATTGTGGAGGTGAAAGTAGGCGGAGCGGTTGATGTGGTTTATGTGAGCTGTAAAGGAGAGGTTGCTATTGACAATGACACCCAGACTCTTGACCTGACCTGAGGGGACCAGAGAGCAGAGGAGCTGTCGATGGATAGAGATACGTTAACAGATTTGGAACCAAGATTCCGTTTTATTGGCATCGAGTTTGAGAAAGATTTTAATTTAACTTACCTTCTATTTTATTTGCTTCACCATTCAACAGTTGTATTCAGAGTAGTGTTCAAGTTTTATAGAAGATACGTTTGCACCCGACCTCTCAGCGGTCAACTCAGAGACGACATCACACCCAGTTCCAACTTCCAGTGTAAATGAAGGCAGTGTACGTGCTGACCATGTGTCAGCACCTCATATGCACAACCATCACTTTAAATGAGCTTTAACTACACTCACTCACCCCTTGTTCTTTAGCAGCCATGGCTATCTTGTAGAGAAAGTCTTCCTCCACGAAAGGCCGCACAGCGTCGTGGATGATGACCACCTTCGGCCTGTCTACTGACACTGACCCCTCCTCCTCCTCCTTCTGTTCACCCAGAGCCAGAACCCCGTTGTAGATGGACCGGTGTCGAGTCGAACCACCTGGTACCACTCGAACCTTCCTGTGCTGGAAGCGCTGCATGATGTCTGTCATCAGGTCCAGGTTTTCTTTGGCAACAACCACCACGATGCTCTGGATCCATGACACCCTGCGAGTTTTATGAGATTAAACAAATCAAGTAAAGTGCAAGTACACTGAAATAATACTTTGTCAGGAGTTGAATAAATGCACTTAGAAGACGTAACAACAGTTAGTGTTCGTAAAACATTAAAAAAAGATACAAAACAAATTGCACTTGTAAAATAAATTCTTTATACTGCAGTGACAACCTCAATTGTGGTGCATCACAAGGGGGCAGCAGTAGCAAGCATTTAGTAAGTGAACATGTGTCTTTGAGATTTACAAGGTTTCTTGAATGCATTCTGGAAGCTGCTCCCATCAGCTCAACACTAACTCTTGTGCACTGCAACTTAATGACATGACAAACTTTTACTTACATTCATTTTTCAATTATTTATAATGTTTGCATCTTGTGCTTGCGTTTCCCACATGTTTCTAGTAGCGTGACATGTAATGTTTCAGTCAACTGAATTATATGCCAACTTTTTCCACCTCCCTCAAGTGTAATTTCAAGATTTATTCCAATTTGCTGGATGTCAATGTAGGGTTCTTCAAAAAACACATAAAAACAAGCTTTTCTGTGACTTTTTATGGTCAATAATTCATTCAACGACAACACCTCAATGTATTTAGGTGTGTGGACATGTGAAAGACAACATGCTGAAGTACAAAAAGAGCGCCAGAATGAGGAGAAAAGAAGTGATTTTGAAAGTTGTTGGTATAATCCAGTGAGCAGCAGTTCTTTGGAGAAAATTAAAGTCAGAAAATTGTAACTCAAATAACCACAGTAGGTGTCCTGTGTACATAATAAAGTGGTTAGTATGTGTAAACAGAAATCCAAAAACTTTTACTCCAGTCGCCCCAACACGTCTTTCGCCAGATGCCCCCAACATTCCTTGAAACGCCCCTGTGGGTAGCAACCAGGACGTTAAAATCACGCCACCTGTACCTTTATTTTTCTCTTTATGAATTAAATTACTTTTATTTCTACCTTTCGAATGATTGGATTGTGTAGCTGATGAGCGGTCTGCCCAGGAACGAGCAGAACTGCTTCGGTGTCTTGAGTCCGGTTCGCTCTCCGGTGCCGCCGGCAGGAAGAACCACAGACACCGGGAAGTCTATGCGGCGTTCACCGGGCTGGCTGTCACTCTGCCTGGCCTCGCCGGCTAGGAAAGTCCCCGGATGAGCGGGCCTGTCCGGATCACATTTATCATCGCCCTCCATTTTGATGACTATAAATATGGGGTTGTTGTGGGGGGTCAGAGAGGAACTTTACTAAGATACATCCGCCGTAAACGGACACACAATCACAGCAACACGGACACACCGGTGGCAAGTTTCAAAAACGTGAGCTCCGTACTTCCTGTGAATATTTTCAAAATAAAACCCTGAAGATAAAGTTAAAGGGATAGTTCGAGAATTTGTAGTGGGGACTTATTAAGCACTAATTCAGAGTCAGGTGTCAAGTTAAAGTCTGTGTTTGATTTACAACCAGTATAAATGTGTTTAATCAACAACTTCTCATAAATGTAGTTTTTACTAGGAAAACAACAGCTGGGTAAACATGCTAATTCACATTCCCTTGTCTTCATTCTTCCATCTTAATGCTAAACTTTTGGAAGAATGGAAGATTTAGAATGTTATTAATCTGTTTTGTTTGTCTCTAATTGGCAAATTAACTATTAAATATTTAAACTTCTGTCAAAGACCACTTTAAAGGGATAACTCTGGGTTTCCTTAAGTGTGTTTGTATGAGGTACTCACACATAGTCAACACTAGGGATGAAAACGTTATAGTTTTTGTAGTTTGGTAAACCTCTTACTCTCCTGCACCAAAGTCCATAGTGAAAATTGGGGATTTTAGCTCACAGGGACACAGGGGCTGCTGGTCTACTACTACCTTTGTTGCTCAATTTGGTCCACTTAGGTAAATGTGAATTAAGAATTTCAAACACCCAAGTCACAAAATAGCATATTTAAACTTAGTGATGGAGGCAGCAGTGGATCGTAACTCCTATGTGTTGTGATATTAATTTGTTGATTTTCTCAGTGGAATTTGGTGCAGGTACTGAGCAGTTTACAAACTTCAATTTTGTGTTGGAAAAAGCTGTGTAACTGTGAATTAAAGCAGAAAACACATTCTTAAGATGTTGTAGCATTGAGCAAGTACAGAACAGGTCTTTTGTTAAGTGGCTAACATCTGTTTTTTCTTTGTGTCCAAACAATGTTTTATGTTCCATTGTACATCTATTTTAGCATTAGCGCTGCAGCTATTGATTAGTTACTAATCAAGTAAGACTTTTACACCACAAAATTTCAAAAAAGTGTTGAAAACTGAACTGAAAACCTGGAAATGATGTTCTCAAATGTCTTGTTTTGCCAATTCTTTATCATGTCGAGCAAAGAAACCAGAAAAGATTCACATTGACAACATGTGATTTTAAAAACAGTGACATTTATTTATTTATTTATTTATTTATTTTATATAAAGTTATTACAAAAATGAAAGATGATGAACAAGCTTTTTTTTCACAATAACATCACTTATGCAAAAACGTATCACGTGACATGCTGCCACAAAAAATAATATATTACATCATCATACATCAGAAATCTTACATAGTACAATTTTATACACATGGCCATACTTCAGAAGGCAAGTAAGAATTTGATAAATGTACAAGTATTTACACAACAAGTTTTTTTGTCAGATCAACATTTTAATGACTACACTCTAACACAATGGTGGGAGCTTAAAGACCCTGTTCCAAACACGTACATGGGCAAAAATAAAAAAAAACAAAAACGGATTAATCGGTTATCAAAAATAGTTTGAAATTGATTTCCGAAAAAGTAGTTTTAGCCCTAACAATGAAAAATAGAGGGTTTAAATTGCGATCACTTGTTCAAAGTGACTCTACTTCATGTTTGTTTTCATTGACCAGCTGTAACAGGCATGTTGCATATTGGACCTTTAATGTTTTTTTCAGATGTTTGGCGTTAGCTGGTGTTGGTGCCTGAACAGGCAGAGTCTCCATGTGTCTAGGACAGTGTGAAAGTCTGGGAAACTGTTCACATTATTATACAGAAAACCACAGAGGAGAGAAGTCCTCAGCACGCTCTGTGAACGTCTCCATCACAGTCTAAGTTTTCACACACAAACTGGGAGGAATTTGGTTTTTCTGTTCACACAGATTTATGGGCTTTATGTCGGAGCGGCGGGAGATTCTCGGGAGGATCCAGGGGAGGAGGTGCCACCTGGTTCTGAGACGCTAGGCTATTCACTCACTGTGGATTATCCAGAGTTTGTCACATGAGCCGACGCAGACATTATCCGGAGATTTGACTTGGGCTGCATCCATGTTACGATGTTTTCATTTGAGTGTTTTGGCTTCGTGTCGGCAGTAACCTGCAACCCATCCACAACTTTACGCTCACAGCTGACAATCGAGTTGCGGTCGATCAGTCAGGATCTTTTTCTTTAATGTTCTTAATGGGAACGCACAATACTATCAGCGTAATATGTCAGTGTTGGCCAATACTGAACAAACCTCCATCCCCCTTATTTATTTTGTACAACAAAGACATTTTTATATCTACATCTGCTGCGACATTACTTTATTTTTATGGGTAGATTAATAGTTTTTTTATTTTCGAGGCTCAAAAAACGGCGGGTAAATTGAACGTCAGGTGAATCTGAAGAAGAAATAATAATAAACATGGATGGAGCATGAGAGGAGAATCTGCGGAGAATGTCCGGATCCACTTCTGCGGACGTTTGTGTTCTTCGTGTCCAGCTCTCGTGTCCTTCAGATCAGAGCAGAACGTTTGGACTTCAGTGAACGTCTGCAAAAGCAGCTCGTGAGAAAACCAACCTCAAAGATTCAAAATACACGGCTGCAGTCGTCTGAAGTGGATTCAGAGTGAGTCCGTGTGTGTTTTTGCTCAGGGTTCCGTCTCGTGCCAGTTCTCGCTCAGACGGTTCTTCCCCAGCCTCCTCTTGCTCTTGGACTTGTGTTTGTGCACGAGCTGCGGCGGCGAAACCTCGGCCGCTTCCCCGAACTTCCCGTCAGACTCGTTGTGCTGCCTCGAGTACCGCTTGCACTTGCACGACGTGACCACGGTGATCTTGTACGTGCGCTCGCTGCCATCTTGACACTGCAGCTGGATGCGTTGGGTGCGCGTCTTGTCGTTGACGCACCTCCAGTCCTGGTTGCTGTTGCCACGGCGACTCCACAACTTCCTGCCGTGGGTGCCGCCGATCCAGTTCTGAAGCATCTGAGCAGGAAGACACTCGCCGGCACAGACCAGCTCTTTGATGGGGTTGATGCTGGTGCAGTGGCCGTCAGAGATGTACTTGGTGGATCGCAGCTCCCTGCATCCGATCTGACCGCCATCTGTGGAAACACAAGCAATGAGAATTAATCCACTAATCTGTATCGTTTGGTCCAAAAAATGTCACCAAATGTTTTTTTTGTGTTATGCTACGAGGAAAGAATCATTTCCAACTATTTAGATAATCAATGAATCAGTTTGAGTGTTTTCTGATTCTTCAGCTTCTTAAAATGTGAATATTTCAGGTTTCTCTGCTCCATAAAACAAAAAAATCATGAAAAACTGAATCGTTTTGGAAGACATTGGAGAACGCCATCATTTTCAGGTTTTGGGAAACATTTTTCAACATTTTCTGACACTTTATGGACCAAAAAAATGACTGTAATCAAGAAAATGGATGAAAATAATCCTTGGTTCCACCCTTAAATCTAAGAAGACAAGATGCCACTCATCATGTCCATACAGGGTTAGTAACATAAAACTGGGACTTTTGTTGGTATTTAATCTCTTGTTTATTTTCCCCATTAACAGATCGTTTAATCCATAAAATGTCAATAAATGTTGAAAAATGTTTGACGTTCTCTTTTTAGTGATTTCTTCAAAATATTCACATTTAAGAAGCTGAAGAAGCAGAGAAACTGGTTTTAATTATAAAAAAATAAAGACTCTAACCTTTAATTTCATGAGAAAACTGTCGATAATTTATGCAGCTCCAGATTCTTTTGTTCTTTTGTTTGTTTTCCTGCTTTTTTGGACAACAAATCGACACAAAACGGTGATAAACAGGACTGGACTACCTCAATCAATAAATAAATAAATACCCATGATTTCTTTGGATAAATTGTTTTCATTACACAAATAGTAAAGTTTCCCACACTAAACTTTTCCTCGTCACAACATGAGTGTAGAAACATGAGCATCAGCATCAGCATCAGCATCCTCTCTCAGAGTTTCATAGAAGAAGCAAAAATGAACAACAACAGACTCAATCCTGAGGTTTAAAGGGATAGTTCAGGGTTGGTCAGGGAGTCAGGGTCAAGAGGTCAACTCAGTGAGTTGAGTTTTTATTCAACTCAACACACTTTTAAAACCGATGTTGTATCTGAAATAATAATCTACATTTAGCACATGTTTTTTGAAACGATTGACTACTGATTATTACCTGAAGTAAAGTAGAAGAGGATTAAGAACACTTGTGAATACTTATTTATTTATTGGAAACTAAATACAACATTTGAAAATCCCTGAATTAAATTTAATAAAATCAATCAGAATTCTGTTGTGGGTTCTCATTTTCTCAAATATCGCATTTGGTCCTAAACCTCTTCCATACTTATGTTGTAATTACTCAAATACAAATTTCACATATCTGTACTTGACTTTGCTATTATGGTCTGTATTTATACAGAGCTTTTCTAGTCTTGATGAACTGTTTCACACTGCAGTTTTCACTCATTCACACATTCACACGCTGCAACATGCAACATGACACATATAGACTAAGAGTCAGGAATTGCACCCACAACCTTCCAGTTGAAAGACATCCCGCCCTACCACTGAGCCACCATGACTCAATCCTAACTCCTTGCTTTTGAAAAAGACTTAAGTAATCCTTAAGTACAGTAAGTGTCATAAACATTAAGACTTTTACTTAAGTAATATTATTTTTTTTTTTAAAGTGAAGTCATTTCCTGCTCACGTGCACGTTTACTCCCTTTAAGGGGAACTTTGCACCACCCTGATAAGAAAACCAAACATCTTACTGCTTCTGTCGTGCGCGGCGCCGCTCGCGCCTCTGCCGCCCGTGCGTGCGCGGTTCAGGGACACGTTGCTGTGCGGCTGTTCCGACAGCGGCGCGGTCACGTGAGGGAAGAGCAGCTCCGTGGCGTCGTTCTTCAGAGACTGACAACTCCTGAGGAGCAGACAGAGGAGGAGCAGAGTGTGACCGCACGCGTCAGGGCTCAGGTGCAACATGGCTGCTGCTGCACGAGACAAGGACGCAAGGACAGAAGCGAGGAAGGAAGCAAGGACAGAAGGATGGATGGAGAAAGTGCAGATGTGAAGTGGCACTCACTGCTTTTATAGTCCCGTCCTTCACGGTCCGCCTCTAAGAGTTTGGCAGCAGCTCAGGTGCGTTGTTCTCCTCCTCCTCTGCCCAATGGTATTGGTTCACCCTCACAACATAAGCCCCGCCCACGTGCTTTTATTGTGTGTGGGGGGGGGGGGGGGCTGTCTGCAGGGAGCCCCACACAGGGGCGGAGCTATAAATTGTCCAGAACCACAGCAGCAGAAGTCAGAGGTCAATCTACACCAGTGATTTAAGATCACAGGGACACAGGAGCTGGTGGAGTGGTCACTGGTGGAGTGGTCACTGGTGGAGTGGTCACTTCCTGTCACTGAGGTGAAGCGGAGTGAATGATTTCAAACACAGAATTCACAAAGTAAGACGTTTGAATTCACTCGTGGAGGCAGCAGTGGATCATGATGTAAAAATCACTGATTGTCTCTATGAGGTTTGGTGGAGGAGAGTGAACGCTCGTCGGTGTCTGTCCCTTTAAGACGATATATACAGATATTTGTTGGTCATATATTTGACTCATAACAAGATTACATTAAGCTGTTTGGTGTGAGCAGTTTACAAAGTGAAGTCATAGCAGTGGCTATGTTTTTCAGACAGTGTTAAATTATTGTGATATATTTGAATTTGAACAGGTGTGTGTCGTCTTTGTGCGTCCGTGTACAAAACCAGCAGAGATTATTGTTTCTTGTGAGGGGGGAATATTTAATCCAGGCTCGTCTCACAGCTGTGTCGTGCAGAGACACTAACTGTCGCTCACGTGAATGAAAGCTGATACTTCTGTGATCAGCGTACTGTCACTTTCCTCAACACTGGCCTGAGGTTGTGTCTTTATTTCCAGGTTATCATTGAAATCACCTTCAGACAAAACCCCTCTGACTGTTATAGCCCAGGTCCACATGTCCAATTCTCCACTTAAAGGTTCTTAAAACTGTAGTTTGGTCTTTTTAAAGTGTTGTTATATGAGGGACTGACAAAACCTCAGCTGTACTCCGGCCCCTCTGCACCGAGAACCAGCCTGAACCAGCCTGAGACACTCAGACACACAGATTTGAATAAAATACAGCCCTGCTTACATCTGTGACATCGCAAGAATATATTCTCACGTTTTTAAGCATCTCCTTGCACCAATGCCCATAGAGAAAATTGGCATTTAAAGCTCACAGGAACACAGGAGCTGCTGGTCCTCTGCTGCCTCGTGTGGCGAGTTTGCATCACTGAGGTCAATCAGAATCAGAATCAGAATCACCTTTATTGTCATTATACAGTGTACAACGAGATTAAAGGACAGCTCTAGTAGTGCAAGTGAAGAGATAAAAGAAGAAAAGAAGAAACAACAAAACAGTGCACAAATACCTTCGATACACAGGATTTAAAACATGGAAGTCACAAAATAAGACAATTCACCTCATAAATTGAGGCAGCAGTGGATCTACAACTCCTGCGTGCTGTGATGTAAAATCACTGCTTTCTCTATGGGTTTTGGTGCAGGAGAGTGAGCGGTTTATAAGGCGACAGAAAAAGCATCAAACGTATTCTTTAAGACATTGTACTTGTTCTGATGTGAGCCTTTTGTTGAGTGTCTAAAATAAGTTCACAAATCAATAAATGACACAAAAAGATGATCAATCAAACACAACTGAGATCCAGTAACAAAACTTCAGTTTTAGAGCCGCAACAATTAATTGATTACTTAATAAATATGTTTTCTTAACTAATTGAAACGAGTTTCTCTGGTTTTTCACTGCTTAAATGTGAATATTTTCTGGTTTTTTTTGCTTTAAATAAATCATTAAAACTGATTCATTTTGGTTTGTGACATTTGAGAACATCATCTTTCCAGGTTTGAGACACTGAGAGACATTTTCTGACATTTTTAAGGCTTGATGTAATACACACCTCACAAAGCTGAAATATCCCTTTATACAACATGTACAGTCATTAATAATGTTTAAAAATAGATTAAAAAAAAGCTTCAATTAAAACATTAGATCAATACATAAAAAAAAAAACTTATTTTACTGAAATGTTTCTTTTAAATCCAGACAAACACAGGAGAGATTGTGGAGTAAACCTGCGTGAACTCAGTCTGTCAGTAAACCTCACCCTCTCACCCTCTCACCCTCCTTCCCACGTCTGTGTTATCGTTTCCTCTCTTTTGTTTTTGCTCACGCTTTGACACCAGAGTCTCGTTCACTGAACAACGACCCTGCCACGCCCCCTCTGAGCCTGAGCCATGAACACACACACACCTGTTGAAGTTCAGCAGCAGGAATTCAGTCGCCCTGAACCCTCATGGGAAATGAAAGGTGACAGGGTTAATGAATCATGGGGGGGGGGGGTGAGGTATGCACCTCACCTGGAACTAAGCCAAGAAAGAAAGAAAGAAGAGGAGCAGCTTCTGTGTATGATAACCTACAGAAAAGAGGGCGGAGCCAAAACATACATTGCTTATCCATAGACTTTATGTAAAGAGTAAAAATGCAGTTTTACTACTCACTCATCTTTCATACTTTCATATTCATATTTTAAATGTCCTGTCCAGGGACACGTTAGCATGCAGGGAATCTAACCCTCAACCTTCAGGTTGAAAGACAACTTGCTCTACCACTATTCCACCGTCCGTGGGTGTCGTCTTCTGCCTTTATTGTTGCCGGATGACAGAACACAACACTTCAGTTCAGGAAGTCACAAACTCTTGCTCAAAGACTCTACAGCGCCCCCTAAGGTGAAAACAGAGGCATAATGTTTTAGACCAAGACGAACAAAAAAGTCCAGCATGATCATGGCCTCAGCTCAACATTCATCTGAATAATCTGGTCCCTGATTTTACATGTTGCTGTTAATCTGTCCCCTAATCTCACCAGTAAATGGCAGAGGCTGTGTGTGAGGTCAAAGGGCAGAAGAACATTGTCTCCATGGCAGTGGTGTTCTAGAAATAATCTGTGCTTTTAAACTGCAATTGAAAACAAACCCTGAATCCTGGTGAAACACCGCCCTCTGCTGGACGTCCACTGTCTCTGCACATGAAACATCTCAAAATAAGAGAAGAATTCAAATCTGAAACGTGACAGAATGGTCTTTATTTTAATGTGAATATTCAGGCCAAATAAAAAATTTAATTTTCATTTATTTATCTTTAGCATCACTGACCTTTTAAAATAAAAGTTTGTTTCCAGCCAAACACTTTTTTTAATAATATACAATTTGGAAATCCTGAGACTCAAAGGGACAGTTCAGGTTTTTGATGGATGCACACAGATTAAACAAATTAAACAGATTCATCTGTGTACGACTGATTTTTTGAGTATTTTTTGTTGCAGTACCACGAGTGGCCACCATGAAAAAATTGTCTTCAAGGCAGAGGGGGCGGAGCTACATCCAGTTCCTATAATACATCCATGACCCCCCCCCACGGGGCCGGAGGGGCGGAGCTCTACCCAGTTCTTATATCACACCCACGCTCTTAACCGACCTACTTGCTTTTCGTCACCGTATGACGTCAGCACGCCCGTCGGTAAGAAAGTCCAACATGGAGGATATCATAGCTGTAGAAAAGAGCCCGGTATGAATTAGTGCGATTGTTTCCCGCGTTGCAGTGACACAGTATTTGTGCTAGGCTTTGCCAGGTTGAAGCTGTTGAACGTTTTTTTCCACGCGTGTCTGTCGCGGTCGACTGTCGTGAGTCTCTTTTCGTTAAAATTACCGAAACCCAAACGTGCTTATTCATGCTCTACTCCGCAGGTTAGCTGCTAGCATTAGCATGTATTTGTATAGCCAAAGAAAATGATGAATAAAAACAATGAAACTCGTATTTACCAAATGAAAATGTTCGTCATTGATCATCAGTGTGTGTGTATGTGGACACACTGCGTCGCAAACGGTTGTAAATAGTTGTTGTCAGAGTTAGTCGTTCATAAGGGTAGCTAAGCTAGTATTTGTGTTAGACTAAGCTAGTATTAATGTTCAGACTTAGAGTCGTTGTGTTCCTGTAAACAGACTAACTTTCTCTGCGACAGGAGGAAATGCCGGCAGTACTGAGCTCCAGACCGCAGACAGGTCTGTCCTTCCTGGCACCAGAACCTGAAGATCTCGAGGACCTTTACAGTAGATATAAGGTGAGAACTGTTAATGTGTGGAAGAGAAAAGCTGTCAATTAGCATGGATCCATTTGACGTGAATTCAATTTGAACAATTCATCGAAATTTGATCAAAATTGCAATACAGCCTACTGCAATTTTCAAATATTTAAAGCCAAATGTGTTAAAATATCATTTTAGACTAATCATTGGCTTCTATAATCAATACACATTTTATTCTACAGGCTGGAGGACATCTTTGTTTCTCACAGATTTGCACAAATATCACACAGTAATTCTTTTAAATAATGTTTTTCGACTGAAAATGAGAACAATAATTTAAAAATAACCATTCCCTCTGATATCACAATTCCAATCAAAATAATTGCCATTAGATATTTATTCAAAATCGTTCAGCCCTATTGTATAGTATTTTTGTGGGCAATGGAGACAAGTGGTCTGCACACATTTTAAATTCTTACTTTTATTTCTACCACTTAAAGACTCTTTTCTTTCGCCTCGAAAATGTCTAATAACTGTCTAATAATCTAAATGTTGGAGAGACTGTGGTGAAGAAAAGGCAAATCGTAGTCACATATTCTGGTCATTAATGTAATATGTCAAAACTAATTCCAAGAAATGAATGAAATCTTTGGCTATTAATTAGGGGAGACCTGCTATGTCAGCTTCTGAGGAAGATTCCAAAGGAAATTCAAACAAAGATTATCATATATTTCGAATGTTTTTCTAATAATCTGAGCAGAAATGGTTAGAACAACTTTGACAATGACAAAGTGACAACTTTAATCATCCTAAATGGAATAATGTAAAGAAAGGGGGAAGTTATCGTTTTTTTGTTTTTTCTTTTTTTAGATGTATGCAACGTTTATTAACCCTTAGAAGCCATGCTGCATTTTCCATTACTATGTTAAAACTTATATACAGAGGCCATAAGAATGCAGTATAGTGTCTTTCATCCTTTTTTCAGCACAACAATCTGATGACATTGTTTTCCAATTTTTAAAAATCGGATTGAATTTGTGAAATTTGGTAATTCATTTCAAAATTCAAAAAATAAAAGAGAAACAGTTTATTTTGTGACTTCTGCACAATTATCATTACCAGTTTTGTTTTGTTTTGATTTTTAATACGTGATACAAAATGAATCATAACTTTGACTTGACAACTAAAAAAATGCCCTTTGTCAAACTGTAAAGATGTGACATATAAACACATGCCCCCAGGATGTCCATATAAGGAGTTGTTCACCTTCTTTGCTCGCATAACAAAGAGATCATTAAAACTGAATCATTTTGGTTTATTTGAGATCATCATTTCCAGGTTTGACAAACACGGAGCAATATTTTTTTTTTTCATCGAGAAAATAAATGTCTGTTGCAGCCTTATAGTGAGATATGTATGTAGATGCCTTGTATGTGTTCATCTTAATTGTACGCAGCAATTTTTTATTGGAAATAAAAGACTTAAAACCATATCGAAAGAGTGCATGATAGGCAGAGTTGTATTTCTTATTGTCTTTAAAACGTCACCCTCCCAGCAACTTTAATGGACAGATAAAACTTTACATATTAAATATTTGGTATTTTAAGATTTCATTGTTCATGCCAGCAATTAATTCTAAATGCATCATCTTGTTTTCTAAAACTGCTGTGTGAATGTTTTTTTTATGTTCTTTTTACTTTTTTATTTTTACTCAACACACTAATTAGGGGATATGATCTCCACCAGCAGGCTCGCACATCAATGTCTTTCTCTTCTTTGGTGTTTGTTTGCAGAAGCTGCAACAGGAGCTGGAGTTCCTGGAGGTGCAGGAGGAGTACATAAAAGATGAACAGAAGAACCTGAAGAAAGAGTTCCTTCATGCTCAGGAGGAGGTGAAGAGGATACAGAGCATCCCCCTCGTTATTGGCCAGTTTCTGGAAGCTGTTGACCAGAACACAGCCATTGTTGGCTCCACTACAGGTACAGTTAAAATTTCTAAATGCTATTTTTTGTATTATTTTTCAGACCCACAGACTGCGTATGCCTTAAAAACACACAGACCCCAGTGTGAATAGAGTGTAGCAGTACGTAAACAGTAGGCTTAAATGATTTACCGAGAAAGATACTTTGATATGGCATCACATTTATGTCAGAAGTCATGAGAGCAGTAAAACATGCTTACGAGCCAATATTACTGCATGCATGCAAATATTAATGTACACCCGTGCAATGTAGGACCATAGACCGTAAACAATGAAGCTGTGGGTGTGCAGTGCAGCCACCACCACACACGCGCACTGCTTCTGCTGTGAAGTGAAGTCTGCTCTCTGCTACCACTGGCCTTCTTATGCTTGGTAAATTGGTGCGTTTTTAGTTTTGTCCAATCAATCATCTTTGAGGCAATAAACTGATGCTGTGCACAACCACTAAAGCCAGCCAGTCAACAGAAGAAGAGGACACTGGGGGTGATTGTGATTGGGGATGGCGACTCCTAAAGGTAGAAACCGAAAGAAGATGGTGATGCACACAAGTAGTATGCATCATTAATTAATGAATACTCTGCTGCTTTTGGTGAGCCTTGAAGAAATACAGTGGGTGTTGCTAGGGATTGGCATAATTAATCGACGGTCGATTAATTGATCATTAAGAATTTCGTCGATGACGTAAATTTTCCGTCATTGTCTTAAAAACTTATGCAGGTTCTGTTGTGTAGTCAGTGGAGATTGGTAGGGTGGTTATTCCAGACGAGGAATAACCGCACTACCGATCCCGGGTCTCTGCTATGACACGACTCCTGCACAGGTACCTGTGCGTCACGGCAACGCCAGTCCCCTCAGAGCAGCTGGACTGACAGTCAGCAGGTTGTAATGGCATCCACACCCGCTGCTTAATATCAATAATCCACCCGCAACAATGTTTTTTTCAACAATTGATACCCACACCTGCCGCCATCCCATCATCGTTCACGGTAGTCGCAGTCGGTCTAATAATGATGATAATAATGACGCGGGTGGATCGCGTGACAAAAAAACCCATTTGGATGAACTGCGGGCGGGTCGTGGTTGAAATAAATAAATAAATAATACGCTGGCAGACTGCGACTACACTGAATGATGATCAAGTGGCGAGCGGGTGCGAGTTTTCATTGCATTTTAAATATGGCTATAAACTGATTTTTGCCGATAAATATTGACCCTAACCCTTCAAATTGATTGTTAATTCTCCCGACGATCAATTTAAGAAAATTGAATTGAATGCCCATCCCTAGGTGTTGATCTTTAGTGAGTCCTTCTCCTGTGTTCTTATTTTCCCCTTCAGGATCCAACTACTACGTGCGCATCCTGAGTACCATCGACAGAGAGCTGCTGAAGCCCAATGCTTCTGTGGCATTGCACAAACACAGCAATGCTCTGGTCGATGTCTTGCCTCCTGAAGCTGACAGCAGCATTATGATGCTAACATCAGGTATAACACTCTTGGAGGATTTTAGGTTGCATATATAGTAGACATAGTTTAAGCATATTCATTTATGAATTTAGCCAATGTTTGTAGAATAACAGGTGATGGTTGACTTTTTGCTGTGTTGCTGCTCCTAGACCAGAAGCCAGATGTGATGTATGCTGACATTGGTGGTATGGACATCCAGAAGCAGGAAGTCAGAGAAGCAGTGGAGCTGCCACTTACTCATTTTGAACTCTACAAACAGGTCGGACATTCCACAGAAATGTGATTCTTCAGCACATTTATAGACCTAATTATCAGAGATTTGACTCTTCTTTTAACTCTTGTCTGTCTATTGTTGCAGATTGGCATTGACCCACCCAGGGGTGTCCTCATGTATGGTCCTCCAGGTTGTGGTAAGACCATGTTGGCCAAGGCTGTTGCGCACCACACTACAGGTAAGTCGTCAATGCGTGTGCGTGTGTGTGTGTGTGTGTGTGTAGCCTGGCTGACAAGCTTATCACAATTTAACTCGTTCCCATCGATCACTTTCTCTCATTTCTCCATTTGCTTCCCCACTCCTTCCTGAGTTAGACTGCCCATGGCGAGGTACAAGATCAGTAAAGAATATATGCCACTGCATCAGCTGTGTAGGGTTTGCTATGTTTAGTTACTCCTTTTGTGATAAGTAATGTTTTATGTGATAACTGCAGTTTGTTTTGTCATGGTAGAGTTGAGGTTTAATCAATGGTAAACCCAGCTCTGTGACATTGAATCAGAGTTGGGAGCTGAAACAGCTGTAGCTCCTTTAGTTCCCCAGCAGAAACTGACAGAAAAGAGCTTTGTTAATGTCCTTTACTTGTTTACATTTCTTTTGCCACTTGTCGACTTCATTCATCTTTAATTTTGATCTATTACATGATGTGAGTAGAGTGATGGAACCATACCTTTTTTTTGCTGAATCTGGTCATTTTGTATATCCCACCTGTTATACTGTAGCTTTTTTTTTTTCACTGAAACTACAGACTACAATAGATGTCAGTAACAGTGAGAAAACCTCTTTGTTTGTCTGCAGCTGCATTCATACGTGTGGTGGGCTCAGAGTTTGTACAGAAGTACTTGGGTGAAGGCCCTCGTATGGTGCGTGACGTCTTCCGGCTGGCTAAAGAAAATGCACCTGCCATCATTTTCATTGATGAGATTGATGCTATAGCCACCAAACGCTTTGATGCACAGACTGGAGGTAAGAATGTGACTGTTGTGTTTTCGTTTGTTCTAACGCTGTTTCATCTCCCTGCCTGCACAGCTCTCTCTCGATTATGATTAGTTATTTTAGTCACTACAGTATCAGGTGTTGTGTCAGATTAGTGTTGTGAGCACAAATGATACCAGTGTTTCATCAACACATCACTGTTGATCATGTTCTTTGTCCCTGTAGCAGCAGTAACATCATGCTCTTGTTTGTATCCACAGCTGACAGAGAGGTGCAGAGAATCTTACTTGAGCTTCTTAATCAAATGGACGGTTTTGACCAGAACGTCAACGTCAAGGTGAGCCACGTCCTTTTGTCTGTTACCTCATCAGTTTTATGTGCTGAGTCATGTAAACGTCCTGACCTGGTCATGAAGTATAAATTCTCTGGCTGTAAATGTTTAGTGCTTTTGTAAAATGGAACCAAAAACTATTCACTATGAAGATATATTATAAAACATTAGCGTTATCACATTTCCTAATCAAACATGGAAGGAAGGAAGGAAGGACTCACAGCGTGCTTCCTTCTCAGACGCTTGTGATTTGCCGTTGCGCTGCCATGGAAGGAAAGTTCTGCCTTGCAGGTGTTGCATTGCACAGTCTTCTCTTTTATTTTAGTAAAATGCTCCATTGCCGGCTAGCCATGTAACCGCGATTACCACTTCTGTGCAAGTGAGTCAAGGACAGAAAAGCAGACAAGAAGCGGAAGGTGCAGCGGCAGTTTAGAGAGAAAAATTAACTGTTACATCAATTATTAAATTTGTTGCTGACGAATTTGATAGTCGGCGTAATCGTGACTAGTCGGCTAATCTTGCGGGAATAAACACACTACACCTTAACTACAATAATCCATCCTTGTGCAGGTGAGACGCAACACGATGCTGCAGATGTTTATGTGCAGATTTTTTGCACATACCGAAGTTGACACCACATGTTTACTGCATCAGGCGTCTTCACCTGAGTTATTGTGTCTATGTCAGCTGATCAAACAGCTGCTTCACATGGATGTAGAATTTCTCTGCAAATGGGCAAAATCCGTCTGGGGAAGCTCCACTCCGTCTTACTCGGGTCGTCACCTTTTTAGAGAAGTTTATTCTTTTTTTAATTCTTATGGGTGCAATTATTTAATATGTGTCCATTGCTGTGGATTTACTAGTTTTCATATTGCAATAATATTTTATTGCTTCCTTTTTTTTTAAAAATGAATTTAATCATGTAACAGGTTGTTTTTGAATGTGCTTCATATCTGTGTAAATGTAACAGACGTGTTGCTATGATACGGACTACAAGACTCTCCTGCCAGGTGGAAGGATTATTGTAGTGCTTTGATTTTCTGTTGAGTGACATTTGAAATCTTACTTAGGTGATAATGGCCACGAACAGAGCGGACACACTTGACCCCGCCCTGTTACGTCCTGGTCGTTTGGACAGAAAGATTGAGTTCCCTCTGCCAGACCGCCGGCAGAAACGTCTCATTTTCTCCACCATCACCAGTAAGATGAACCTCTCTGAGGAGGTGGATCTGGAGGACTGTATCCTTCTCTTCACTAACGTGTGTGTGTGTGTGTGTGTGTGTGTGTGTGTGTGTGTGTGTGTGTGAGTGTGAGTGAGAAAGATAGATTTTACTCTGAAATACAGTTGTAACACTCACTCCACATGAGGGTCGTGGGGGCTGGAGCTAATCCCATCTGACAGAGGATGGAATGCAGGGTACATCGTGGACGGGTCAACATGCAGAGATCACCAAACCTACGGCCAATTTAAAGCAGAGGTGTTGAACCAAAGTCCAAATAATATCAAATTCAGAACAAACCAAGCTTCTAGATTAAATGAAGAAACAAATCAAAGATAAAATGGCTGCCAGAGTTGCAGCTGCCCTCTGGGTGCCTCCTGCACCTGTACGGCACATGGCTTTTAAAGGGAATGATTTGCTCCGACTGATTTAACTGATGAACTCTTTTCTTGAAGCAAGCAACAAAAATGTCAAAATCAAATGAAAATACACAAATTGCAAATCAAATATGTATTTTGCTTTGCTCTGACTCTGGCACGCCCGTTTTTTTTCTTTGTGCCGTAGGTTTTTGTTTGTGATTCTGAGTTTGACACTGAAAACGCATGCACACACTGAAGGCCTCTGTTTTTGCTGTGATGCAACAATGCTAGCCAGTGCTCCGCTGGGTGATTCTTGTCAAAGTCAGATTTTATTTTGCCATTGCTGTTTATTTCATAATCCTTAAGTAATGCACAGATGTTGCCAGACCAGACAAGATCTCTGGAGCTGATATCAACTCCATCTGCCAGGAAGTAAGTCACTGCTTCAAATCTCTGCTTGTTTGGGCTTTTTTTGAGTCATTAAAAGTATTGGAAAACTGAATGTTTGATTTTGTGTGCAGGCTGGCATGTTAGCAGTGCGTGAGAACCGGTATATCGTCCTCGCCAAAGACTTTGAAAAGGCTTACAAGACCGTCATCAAGAAGGACGAGCAGGAGCATGAGTTCTACAAATAAAGAGAAAATTCATCCAGGGGAAAAAGTGTCCAGACACACGTGTGTGTTATTGATTTGTGTCTGTGTGACTTGCAGTCCTTGACCTGCATAGATCTTTGGACAGCACAAGGTCTAATTAGTCAGATTAGTCTTGTCTCCATCCTTTTTTTTTATTATTATTTCTTACGGTAGCAAAGACAGAGTATTTGAATCTGTATGTACTCGATTAACAAGGCATCATGGCCATTAAACATGTTGTAGGTGATTTTCTGCATTGATGGTTTTGTTTGTTTGTTTTCCCCCTCATATAAATTCCAAATAAATAGGAACGAATATCAACGCCAACTTTATTGAAGTAAAGTCTCACCAATCCCCTTTCCAGTACAAAGATGTCCAATAAAAACTACAGGCAACCACAAGTCAAACCAGTTCAATCCAATCAATCAGTAAAATGAAACCCCAAAATAATCAAGAGATCAAATAAAATATGTTAAAAAGCAACGGGGACCTTTCAGGTGAGCTTTTTATTTAAATGTCATTTATAACACATAAAATAAGGCAGTAATAACCTAAACATGAAATCAGCTTCCTCACCTTAGCCACTGTTTACTGCAGCACCACACTGCACAATACTACATATATCTATATATATAGATATATAGATATATGTGTATATATCTATATATGTATTCATACACCATATTGATCCCAAAAACTGGCAAATACTTGATTGATATTCAGATTACGTCATGGAGGAGCAAAGTAACTGAAATGTTTATATTATGTAATATTTAAGAAGCTTTTATTAAAGAGGTTTTACATTCAAACAGTTACTCCCACAAAGTGATTTATAAAAATTGAGTAAGTCATTTGTCACTAATGGCATATTAAATTTTCGAAGTTCACATTTCTAACTTTTTGTAGGTGGTTTACAAATAAAGTTAACTTATTATAATTACAATTCATGGTAAACATAATCATCATAAAATGTTAAAATAAACCTGCAGACTCACAATCAGATTATTAGCAACAATAACAACGTGTTAGAAGTAGTTTAACTCCAGATTCTTTCACTCTAGTTCATGTGTTCATCACATTTGTTTAATTACTTTATGAACAGATAGTGTAATTCATGTGTTCATCAGTGGTGAACACATGAATGCTATTATGCTATTGAACTGAATTTGAATAGCATAATTTGAATTTATTGGTTTGAAACTGAATTAGAGCCTCACTAAAAATTCAACTTTTTATGTACTTTCTTGTGTACTTTCAAACCACAAGATTACACTTGTAAGGTCACAGATGCACAGATCTCCTTTTTGGCCTGGACCTGTAGCAGAGATGTAACGTTAGACACCAGTGGGGGGCAGCAACGCACTGATCAGACGATTGATTGTTTCAGTTAACATACTTTTGTCCCTAGTTGCATCAGCAGTGTTTGCGCAGTGCGCCTGACATTAAGCAGATGGGGTGACCATTAACGTTATGTTCATGTTATTAATTTTAAGTCATCATGCATAAGGAAACTGTCAGTTATTATACATTTAAATGAAATGTTTGCAATAAGCAAAAATGACTATGTTACATAATAAAGTCTAGCTTGTCAGTCATAACATTTTCCATGAATTAAAAACATGTTAACGATTATAGAAGAGTCTATGATGAAATGTGCGTTATGTCAATGCAGATCGCCTATAGTGATAGAAGAGGGTTGGTCCATTGACATGATAAGAACGGTGACGCCATGAACAAGCTGAATTCATAGGAGTTCAAATTTAGGAAAATCTTCGATAAAACAACTCAGTGTACTTTGGGAGATTCATTTGTGTGGTCTACAAAGAAATGAGCTTGGGGTATAGTGATTATGGGCACTATCCAGACAGTTCCAAATGAGCTTTTAGTACTGTGTTACTATGGTATAAGAAACCATATCTGGCCAAATAGATACAGTATGCTTCGGCATGCTGCACATTGATGTTTGGCTCAAACACCCATACCATGTGCCGTGAACTGAAGGAGAATGCATTTAACAAACACAGGATTAACGCAAGCCCACTCAGGCAAAAATGTTACTACCGAGTTAAATCGTAATTCATGTTAAACTGTGATCTTAATCAGGACGCTATGCCTAAAACTAAATTTACTAACAGGAAAATA